>NC_051177.1:161126439-161219891 GCF_013339695.2 Rhipicephalus sanguineus | reverse complement strand
GGAAGAAAATAAATTTCGTCTAGCGCATCTTGACAGAATAGAATCGCTTTTATTCGCTGCGTAGGTTGAAAATGACCACTTGGCATGTGCCACTCGATTTGAACCAACATGCTCATGCTGCGAAGGAAAATAATTGTGACATATGTTTCCCCTTATATTTTATAGCAGAGCTAATACGCTCGAGGTTGGCCGTGTGTCGTAGATAGAAAGTAATCATGTGGCGATACTCGGTCTACCCTCAGAGCTAGAACGCATCGAAGGGCTTCAGAACAGTCTTTATGCGAATGACATCACCCTATGGGTGGCGGGCGGGAGCGACGGTCACAAAGAAGAAATTTTACAGCAAGTTGTAAAAACGGTAGAGCAACACGTCGAGAACAATGGCCTAAAATCCTCTCCTCAAAAATCCGAGTTATTACTCTACCGACCTACAAGCAGAGGACGCAAGCGCATTCAAGAACGACCCAACATCACAATCTTAGTAGGGGGTTACCCAATACACCAGGTACAACACATGAGAGTTCTGGGACTCCGAATATCCGAGAACGGACATAACGGAGAAGCAATAAAGTTACTGGATAACAACACCCATCAAACTATTAGATTGATTCGAAGAATCGCCAACAAGAACTACGGCATGAAAGAACACAACTTAGTGCAGCTCATCCATGCCTTCGTCGTCAGCCGCATAGTGTATATGACCCCATACCTCAAGTTGCAAGTGACATAAAAACAAAAGATAGAATGCATCATTAAAAAGGCATATAAGCAGGCCCTCGGATTACCGATCACCACGTCTAACGAAAACATCGAAGTGTTAGGAATGCATAACACGCTAAACGAACGTATTGAGGCTCATACGATAGCGCAATATGAACGACTTGCGCAAAGCAACGCTGCATGACACATCCTGCACAAACTTGAAATAACGTACGCGGACCAAAGCGGCCATAAATACTATATACCAAAATAAACCGGAGAGCCCATCATAATACATCCTTTACCCAGAAACATGCACCCCGAACATCATCGGGAGCGGAGGAATGCAAGAGCGAGAGCACTACACAAGAAGTTCCAACACGACGCGGACGTGGTCTATGTAGATGCGGCCGAATATGCCGACGGTCGACACATGGCAATAGTCGCTTCAAATCAAGCGGGCCACCTACTGGCTAGCGGCACCATTACAACAGGAAATTCGGAAATCGCGGAGGAAACGGCCATAGCGCTGGCGCTTGCGTGCACAACGGCCAGCGTCGTAATCAGTGACCCTAAAGCCGCGATTCATAATTTCGCTAACGGAAGGATTTCGAAAGAGGCGTTAAGGATCTTAACTCTCGCGGAGAGCGCGACGTTTATGTTATATGGACGCCCGCCCACTCCTCCCTCCCAGGCAATGAAACCGCACACACCCTCGCTCGAGAGTTAGCGAGCTGAGCAGGGGCAGGAATGACGCGGAGCCCGCGTGCGGAGAGAGACCGCATGTTCAGATATAACGAAATTACCAAGCACTACAGATTAGGGAGGCAGCGTTACCCGCCACCACACTCCTCATTAAATAAGCAGCAGGCGACAGCGTGGCGCCTATTACAAACAAACACGTTCCCAAACCCAATCGCCTATAATCATTGTTACCCGGTCCTCTACTCAGACACATGTAAACACTGCAATCAGCGGGCCGACCTCAAACACATTATCTGGGCTTGCCCCAACATCGTGAAGGGGCCCAACAACACATATATGAAGACGGAGCAGTGGGAGACCGCGCTGCTAAGCTCAAGCATCGAGGACCAACTACAGGTCTTCAGGCAAGCTGAAGATGCCGCTAGGGCCCAAGGACTATTAGCTGCCATCTAAGGGAGGGGAGGTACAATCCTCTGACACTTGCCGTTTCAATAAAAGTTGCTTCTCTCTCTCTCCTTATGAACTGGCACGCGCTCTCTTCTTCGTTGTCCTCTTCCTCTTCTCCTTCCACCGGAGAAGACATGCGCCCATTTCTCCGGCGTAGTAGGATTTGACCAATTTCTGTGGGACATACGTTCTGGCCCGCAGAAGGCTTATTCGATTTAAATGCGAAGCATTTCAGAGAGAACTAAAGGCATTTAGAGCGCTTCTATCTACAGTATCCATCTATCTAGCGACTAGGACTGGCCGCCTACGACTGGCCGCTGTCGTGGTCGCCTCCTTATGTTAGTATTGACCACAACTGACATAGGGGAGTATGAGGATATGACGAACTTGACTGTCTGGTCACGGCATAAATAACTCGAAATTCCTGACGCGTACGGCATGAAACCCTTTCCTTCAGCCTCGTGTGGCACATACCAGTATACCACGGGCCACGGTATGCGGATATGCGTTGCGCGGGATACATAGTTTATATCTACCCAGGACTGTCTAGAACAGGCGTTGGTTATTTATTTGCTAGAGTGCTAGGAAAAGCGGCATCGGCAGCGTTGAACCGAAGAATGCAAACAATGAAAATCAGCATTCCAGCAGAAATCGAACACAGGCATTCGGCGTGGCAATGAAGTATTCTACCACGGAGCCACGCCAGGTCTATAAACTGTTTTGGAAAAACGCCCTGTGCATGTCGGTGCAACGTGAATTGTGGTTGCAATGCTGGCTATCTAGTTTTTTAACACGGTAATAAACATTACTTGTGTCCTCCTATGATAAAGGCGTCATGTCGGCTTAACGTCAATCTTGGCTCGAGTGTTGGCTACACTTTTAATCAGTCGAATGAACACAGCATATGTACTCCTATGACTCAACAAGCTATATTCAGGCGTTGCTCGGCCCCGGAGGAATACACTAAACCAATGTGCTTATGGCATTCAGAACATCGCACCGTAACGTGCGATGATGTGAATACCATACGTAGCATTTGTTAGTGTGTTTAGTGTGTTGCTTCGAAGCCGAGAAACGTTAAATCTGAGTCACACCGTACCGTGCACTTCGTTTGAATATAACACGTCTGTGCTCTAACATGTGTTTTGACGTTTGGTGAGATCGTAACCCGTTAAACACCAGTGTAGTCGGCGTGCCTGGTAAGCACACAATGTGGACACAACTGCTCCATTTGCAAAAACACGTCGATCCACCTCGTAACGCTTGACTCAAAGCATAAAAAATGCAGAATATACAGCTACCCGCTGACTGCTTCGCACGAAACTGATTCCCACAGTGCGCGGAGTTCGCAATTTTTTTTTTATTTCACAAGTGGTGAATAGCGGAGCATTCTCAGTTTCTGTAGTACATAAGCGCTTCGAGTATTAAAGCGCATCTCAGAGAAGCTAGAGTACACTCTAGCAGAGCTGTTTTGCTCGAGGTTGGCCGTGTGTCGTATATAGAAAATTATCATCATCATGAACCGGTACGCACTATCTTCTACATCGTCGACTTCTGCTTCGCTCACAGAGCACGTGCGCCCATTTCTCCGGCATGCGATGCAATAACTCTGATAGGCGAGACATCCAGTACAGAGAGAGAGAAGGAAAGAGAGGGTAACAAAGATAAATAAACGCAGAGAAAGTACTGAATTATTGGCTAAAAAATCCCTGGCGAGACCAAGCATAGCGATGTATAGTACAGTATAGCAATGGGTGGAAAAGAGAGAGGTGAGGGCGTAAATCCTAGCCAAGACAGGACCAGCTAGGGGCCTACCAACTCCTCTGTGACCAAGCCTTGCTCGACTTAGTGCAAGCTGCACCATTACTTTTTTATCCAGATTGTACCTATGAAAACGCGATCGCTGAAAACCATGGAGGAAGGAATACTAAGGAGAGGCCCTATCCTATTTCAATGCATTGCGAAAAGTGTGGCGGAAGTGACGTCAGATTTATGGGGCAAACAAACCGGTATGGGGCAAACAAAACAGCAGACGCCCCGCGGCGTGCTCTCCGCGGTGATTAGCTTCTGTGCAGATTTGTAGTCCCGGCGTAAACTTAGAGCGTATTGTGCGGTTCGCACGCAGTAAAATGTTGCAAGCAGACGTTTACAAGGCTGTTCGTGCGTGGCAGGCCCGAGCGCGGCGTGCTGAAATTCTTCGTGGAGCGTTTTTGCCGTGATCAAAAACGTTCAGCCCCTGCATCATCGTATTCGAACTCACCTAGCAGTGACTTACGCGTTCTGCTGGGCGTTAGGCCTTCCCTTTCTCGTGGCCCGATTTCTCGATCTGTTGCCGGATTAGCGGTTCTTTGTTCGTGTATATGGACTGAGCGTAGTAGCTATTCGGCGCAGCGCCAACCTATAGTTGACGTAACTTCACGTCGAAAAGAGGACACCGCTGTATTGTATACGCGATCGTGCACGTAAAGTTTGTAATTCCAGTACGCACACAACAACAAGCACGCAGCGAGCGCACACCGCACAATACATACATCACGTAGTCCGATAACAACAACATAAGTTTATTGCCCTTTCGTTGAACGACACAGCCTCTAAAAACGTACGATGCCTTCGGCGCATGTTATGCACGGCGCGTCAGACGCCAAATACAAAAGTGCACGTGTGTTCTGAGTTGACACAATGAGCAAGAAGCAACAGAGCGCACACCCGAGAGCTTCGCATGCAAGTACCATGCATTAGTGATCAGCAATGAAGCGAACGTGTACGTACACATGAAAAGTGACACCCGGTATTTTCTGCAGTGCACGCGATTTGCACCGGGTATACGCAACCATACGCAACAGCTGGGCATTGCGTAGCTTTCCTAAAGAACGCACACAAGGAGCAGCATGCGTGAATCGACTGCGCCGCGGCGCCGCTCGGCGAAAAAAAAAAAAGGCTCGAATCGCGCATGCGCTTGCAAACGACACGGCGGAAATCGCGAAATTTTTCGAGGCTCCTTCGCTAGGAGGCGATGCGGGTGTTTGCGATGTGGAAGCTTCACGAATGTGACGTCAGGGCCTCTCCTTATTTTTCCTTCCTCCATGCTGAAAACACATACTCGTTGAAGTTGACATGATAGATGTGCAATGTAAGCGTTCCTTCGATGCGTGTGCCTTCAAAAAAAAAAGGAACAAAATCACGGAAGAAATAAACAGAAGAGAAAGGAGAAAAAACAAAGAACAATAAAGAGAAAGAAACAGAGATAGAGAGAGGAGCAGACAGGAACACAGAGAGCGAGGACCTTGGTATGTACCATCATGCTAATTAGGACCAGTATAATTATTGCCAGAATAATCAAGACATCGTAGTTGAAATATTCATAATGCCGTGCTTATGTACACTATGCTAATTAGAACCGTGGTAATTAGGACCTTGCTATTAAGCTAGGTCGGCCGCAAGGTCCGCTGTTGTCCAGCCTTGCATAACTAGTGCAATTGGCTAACATTTTTTTGTGGTATATAAGCATTTTTTCCACTTGAACAAGAAACAAAATAACCGTGGCTAGTATTTTTCGGCTTCGTTTAAACGATGTTACAATTCAATCGACACATTTGTACGAAGCTAGCATTGGCGTTGATGTTAATGCAATGATTTATTAATAAATGGGTTCTGGGATACTACGTGTGTCGAAACTGTGCAATGAGATGCGATAACCTCCCGTTGTTTATGTATATTTATATTCCACTCTGCTTGACTTCAAATTTATGCAACCAAGCACAGAAGCACCACCAAAGCTTATTTCTGAACGTCCTAACTTGATGATCTTTCTCTTTATGAAAGGTGCCTTTTTTATTTCAAAACAGAGTATAGCTTCCCTGAAACGTTGTTGCTTCCTCCCTGGCTTACATGAATTGAGGAGTTCGCCAAGGCCGAGAAGTTTGTAATTGGGACGAGACTTCTGAGTGAACATGGACTACCGCTGAATCAAGGTGGGGGACAACGCGTCCAATTGGCCCACTTATCTATTGTTGTATTACGTACGATGGCCTATAAATTTCGTGGCGACTTGCAACAGGATGGTATGTGTTCATCGGAGAGTAGCGACCGTGCAATCTACTTATTATGCACCAAAGAATTCAGTCTTGCCAGAATCTACGAGTAGCCGGCTCCATAACGATCTGCAGGCGACCATTTTCTTTTCATTTCTGAAGGGTTCATACTCGGCCTATTGAAAATGTTTCACTGCTCTTTAGCGTACGAATGCTGTATTTAGAGTATCCATGTCTTTTCACGCTTTTGTGAGCTGTGTTTTGGTACCTAATAAAACCTAATAGCGAAAAAAGTGCAAAATTATAAATTCCTTCTTCTCGTTTTATTTTATCGTTCTAATTTAATAATATATACGTTATACGTTAATATTATACGTTTGTAAATAATGACATGTATCCCTATGAGTGTTTTGCTGGACAATGTGACAGACAGGCACGGTGCATGGGCATAATGTGATAGATTTCAACGAATGAGGTAGGCCTAACTTCGAGGAACAAAAGCAAGCTCGGCTAGGTGGTAGACATTGATCGCGGAAAAAATGCCAACAAACACGGACACGTTGTGTGTTTTGGCACACTTTGCTTCCTTCCTCGGCTAATCGTTTGAAATAGAGGAAACGTTGCATTCTTATAAAATTTAGCGACAATCATTCTGAGACACGCCATAATGGAAAACAACTCGGAATTTCATCCAGGAAGTGTTCATCATCATGCACATAAGTCTTAATACAGGAGCGTTTCTTACATTTGTGAAATTTTTATGGAAATGCAACATAATACTCGTCTATATAAAGAAAAGTCCGCGGAGCGAGCACCACTCCGTATAAGAGCAGGGACATATAAAGGCAATTCAGGAAAAGCATCTCATGAAATCTTTCTTTTTCGGCTTAGAAAAAGGAATACATTTCGTCAGTCATGAACTGTTGTCGAAGATGCAACAACAAGGCATGAGATATATTAGACTAGAACTGATGATGTATTACATACAGCATCAATATCACTTCATATCAGCAAATAACTTATTCAACCGGTTAAATCTGACAACAGAAGTACAACAAGGCTCGACACTCTGACCAATATTATTCTTCCGCTGCAGCAGTGATAGAGCGGAGATAAGCGTTAAACAAGACATAGGAACGTGTGCTGACGAAACTAACGTATTCTTCACATCAAAAGACATGAACTCATTGAAAGCGATGACAAACTGATGTGTATAAGAGTTAACTACTAGTTGCATCACAACAAGTTCCAGTTCAAAGCATATAAGATGCAGTCATATTATTCCCAGCACCAAACACGCGTCACGAAGGCAAATTAGTAGTTAATTTTGGTAAACACAACGTGCAAGAGCAGAGGACCAGAACTTTTTCGGAGTCTGCTTTCATGAAAACATTGCCTCAAATACACACACATTACATTCGACACCATACGTAGCCAACACGCTAGGTTGCATTCGTAGAATCATTTCTGCAATGCCTATCGAGTTGAGAAGAAATCTTAATTACTCAATAGTTTATTCAAGCACACTTACTGTTCAGCTGTCTGCAGTACAGCTCTGATTCCCATTAAGAGAGCTTATGAATTTTGAAAAAAAGAAATGGTACTGTGTTTAATTGAAAATTGTACAGGAGACATGCGCGACTGCGCACACGGGAATTATTTAATAAAGATAGCATATTAAATGCGACGCATTTCTTAGCAAAGCAAACGCATTTTTACATTTCTATCTATGTAGGCACCTACGTCTAGCCACTCCCGTGGTCGTCTCGTTATCTTGTTAGAAATCAAAATTGGCATAGCAGGAAATGAGTGTATGAGGAACACGATTCGCAGGTCATGACATGACTAACGTGACTTGTCATGTCGCGTCCGTCATGAAACTGTTTTCGACGGTCACGCGTGGTACATACCCGCATACCACGGGCCGACGTATGCGGGTATGTGCCACAGGTGGTTCGCCGTCGATATGAATCCTGACTTCAGAAATGATAACGCGATAGCGCGAAGAGGCCTGCGTCGCGGAGAATCCGGTGCCGACGCCGGTCGCGTTGTCAATAGGTGAAAAATCCCGATGGACAAAAAGAATAAACATTACGGCTCAAGGGGCAATCGAACCCACTTATATTAAATGGCAGTCAACTGTTATGCCACTGAACCTCAACAGTGCCTCAAACTGTTTCGGTAAAAGACACAATAAGGCCAACGTGTCGGGAAAACGCTACTTGCATTTGCGGTGTTGGCTGTCCGCATCCGTAACAATGTAGTGACGTTGCCTATGTAGTTGCCTCACTAAGCGAATGATAGCCTGGCTCGGACCGGGCAGAAGTTCTTCTTTACGAGGACGTTGTTTTTCAAGGAAAATGATGCCAACCCTCGCCTGAATACTTTTGGGACAACGATGGTCCTGCCCTCCAGGTATTCAACTAGACCCTTCAGTTCAGGGTCGGCTCGCTGTCGTTCGGCGAAGTCTTCGGTACTTATGGCTCCCAAGAAGCTGTCATCATCCTGGTCGTCGGGCGTTTGGGTCGACGGGGGCACGAGACAAGCAGTCGGCGTCGGAGTGTTTCCTTCCGGACTTGTACACGACAGTGATGTCAAATTCTTGAAGTCTCAGGCTCCACCGTGCGAGGCGACCTGAAGGGTCCTTCAAGTTAGCTAGCCAACACAAGGTGTGATGGTCGCTCACAAAGGGCCTGCCGTAGAGATAGGGGCGAAACTTTGACGTAGCCCAGATGATGGCGAGGCACTCCTTTTCTGTTGTGGAATAGTTGACCTCTGCTTTAGACAGCGACCGGCTAGCATAACTGATAACCCTTTCCAGTCCGCCCGCCCGCTGCACAAGGACGGCGCTGAGTCCTGTGCTGCTTGCATCGGTGTGAATCTCCGTATCGGCGTATTCGTCGAAATGTGCAAGTATCGGAGGTGTCTGCAGGCGTCGTTTCAGTTCATGAAATGCTTCGACTTGCGCTGTTTGCCACCTGAATTCGACGTCGGTCTTCGTGAGCTGCGTTAGTGGCTCGGCGATCCGTGAAAAGTCTTTGACAAAGCGTCTGTAATAGGCGCAGAAGCCGAGAAATCGGCGCACGGCCTTCTTGTCGGTGGGTGGCGGGAAAGCGGCGATGGCAGCTGTTTTCTGCGGGTCTGGGAGCACTCCAGTCTTGCTGATCACGTGACCCAGAAACAAGAGCTCCTCGTATGCGAAGCGGCACTTTTCTGGCTTCAGGGTGAGCCCGGCGTTCTTGATTGCTTGAAGTACGGATTGAAGTCGCTGGAGGTGTTCGTCGAAGTTCGAGGAATACACAACGACGTCGTCCAAGTAAACAAGGCAAGTCTGCCATTTCAAGCCAGCTAATACAGTATCCATGACTCGTTGGAAAGTCGCAGGTGCCGAGCAAAGACCGAAGGGCATGACCTTGAACTCGAACAGGCCGCCCGGTGTTATAAAGACGGTCTTTTCTCGGTCTCTCTCGTCGACCTCGATTTGCCAGTAGCCGGTCTTGAGGTCCATCGACGAAAAGTACTTCGCGTTGTGGAGGCGATCCAGGGTGTCGTCTATCCGTGGGAGAGGGTACACGGCCTTCTTTGTGATTTTGTTCAGGCGACGATAATCGACGCAGAAACGTAGGGTCCCATCCTTCTTCTTTACTAACACCACGGGAGACGCCCACGGGCTGTTGGACGGCTGGATGATGTCATCGCGTAGCATTTCATCGAATTGTTTCTTAACGGCCTACCGTTCCCGCGTCGAAACCCGGTAGAGACTCTGACGGAGTGGTCGAGCTTCTGTTATAATGGGGCGTTATAATTTACTTTGTTATAATGGGGCGTTTGTCGGACCCGCGATTACGACGAGAAACAGTCCTTGTATTCCTGCAGAAGGCGTCGAAGCTGTTGCTGTTGGCGAGCGGGAAGACTTGGGTTTACGTCGAAGGGTGGCTCAGGGATCGTCGTCGGTGCTTCGTCAGAATCTGAAAAGGCAAACGCATCGCTGACGGCCAAGATTTCTTCGATGTACGCAATCGTCGTGCCCCTGCTCAGGTGTCTGTATTCTTGGCTGAAATTCGTTAGCATCACGCTTCCTTTTCCTTCATGCAACCGAGCAATGCCCCTTGCGACGCAAATTTCACGGTCTAGCAGCAAACGCTGATCGCTCTCGATGACACCTTCGATGTCTTCAGCTTTTTCGGTGCTGACGGAAATTATGACGCTGGAGCGAGGAGGGATGGTAACTTGATCCTCAAGCACGTTCAGGGCATGTTGACATGGACTCGTATCCGGCGGTGTCGTTTTGTCCGACGATAGGGTATTCGATTTGGTTCTTAAGTCGATGAAGGCGCCGTGATGGTTTAAGAAGTCCATGCCAAGTATGACGTCCCTGGAGCAGTGTTGCAAGATTACGAAACTCGCAGGATACGCGCGATTATTGATTGTGACTCTTGCTGTGCAGACTCCAGACGGCGTTATTAGATGGCCTCCAGCGGTACGGATTTCGGGGCCTTCCCAAGCAGTCTTAACTTTCTTCAACTTCGTGGCAAAGGGCCCACTGATGACGCAATAGTCGGCTCCAGTATCGACGAGAGCGGTGACGTTGTGGCCGTCGATGAGAACGTCGAGTTCGCTAGTTCGTCGTCTTGCGTTGCGGTTGGGTGTCGGCGTCTGGTCACGGCTGCGTCGGTTTGTTCCGCTGCTTCCATGTTGCGTCGTCGGGTCTTCTACTGTCCGCGAGATTTTGTCGTCAGGGGTCTGTTTGGTTTGCGTCGTGTTCTGAAGGTTTCGTCGCGGCGTCGTCGTCGTCGGCGGAGGATCTTCGGTAGTTCGTCGTACAGCAACCGCACCTCCATCGGTTGCTGCCCTTAGTTTTCCGGATACGGGCTAGGCGACCGGTCCCGGTTTGGGCCAGTGTACGGCCGGCGGTGCGGTGACATGTAGCGGCCGGGTGACGGCGAGCGTGAAGGTTGTCGTTCTTGCAACTGTGTTCCGGTTAGGTAGTCGTCGATGTCGCGAGGCCGTTCGCCTGGCTGCGGGCGCGGCGCGTTGACGGCGAATCCGCGTAGTCCCATCTGTCGTTACTGGCAGAGGCGGCACGTGTGGCCGGCCTCCCCGCAGTGGTAGCAGAGTGGATGGTTGTCAGGGGTGTGCCAAACGTCGGTCTTCCTCAGGGCGGATCGCTGGCCGGCTCGCGGGCGGTATGACGTCGGTGGTGGCGGCGGAACTGCTGCGGCGGCGCGGCGCCTTGACGCGGGCGAGGAGGAGCATTGCGGCGGACTGCAGCGGCGTAGCTGATCCCTTGTGGCTCAGGCTGCACTAGTTCGGGTGCTCTCAGGGATTGCTGTATTTCCTGGCGTACGACGTCAGTAATCGAGTCTACTTGAGGCTAGGACGGCAACAGTTTTCTCAGCTCCTCCCGCACGATCGCTCTGATCGTGTCTTGCAGGTCGTCGGACTGCAGCGGTTGAACCTCCCCTAGGTCGTCGCGGGTATCCGGCGGTTGTACTGCCTCGTACGCATTTCAACCGCCTTTTCGATCGTTGTGGCTTCTGAGAGGAATTCCGCGACCGTCTTAGATGGGTTACGAACAAGGCAGGCAAAGAGTTCCTGCTTGACTCCTCGCATTAGGAAGCGAATCTTCTTCTCCTCGGACATAGCGGGGTCAGCATGGGGAAAAAGGCGGACCATTTCTTCAGTGTACATGCCGATGTTCTCGTTTGGCAGCTGTACGCGAGTCTCTAGCAGAGTTTCGGCTCTTTCCTTCCGGACGACGCTCGTGAACGTGTCCAGGAAAGCGGCTCGAAAAAGGTCCCAGGTTGTGAGCGTGGCCTCTCGGTTCTCGAACCATGTTCGAGCGGTGTCTACCAAGGCAAAGTACACGTTCCGTAGCTTGTCGTTATCAGTCTAGTTGTTGAAAAGAGCGACGCGGTCGTACCTTTCAAGCCAACTTTCCGGGTCTTCGAGCGGTGACCCGCGGAAGGTAGGTGGATCCCTCGGTTGATGTAGCAGCACAGGTGCAGGCGTCATGGGTGCTGTCGCCGTCGCTGATGTGGTGGGCATGGTCGGGGTCTTCCTGGTCTTGTCGGGTAGAGGCCCGTACTCCGATGGTAGACCTTGTTGCCTACGGCTAGCTCGCTGCTCGTAGTTGGCTTCGATGTCTTCTCCGCCACTCGGGCTTCAATCACGGCTTGACGGGGGCGTCCGGAACATGGACGAACAGCACCTCCACCAGATGTCACGTGGTCGTGACGTCGAAGAAGGCACCAGTCAGCACGTCCGAAATGAAAGTCTTCATTTGGTCGAACTTGTGGCCGATAAACTGAAAGCCAAACTACAGCAATACACTGATAGCGGCGAACAGAGCGTCGACCGTCGATCAACTGACAAGCGGTGAAGCGCGTCGGCATTTATGCGTGTGCCGTAGAATATTCCAGCGTTATCGGTGGTTGTCGCGCAATGTCTAGAACAAGCTCGAGTGTTCGCGATTTGCGCGCAATCTTAACAAAATGATCTACAATCATCGCGAAGCTTCTCGAACAATGAGGCGCGGTTTGCGCAGAGCGTTGCTGACAGTCTTTGTGGGCGAAAACCGAACACAGCAAAAGTGATATTAAGAAACACACGTGGCAGTATTAAAGCAGACATTTAGGATGCACCCCATAGCTGCAGAAGTCGGTCCTTTCTGACTTACAAGTCAGAAAATTGTATTATTTACTATTGTGTTGTGTAGCACTTCGAATCTGAAACGGTCCTGTTACATCAATTTGTTTCAGTGTGTCATAGCTGAATCGATCGCTGTGAAAACTTGTTCGTTTTTCTGCAGTAGTGGGTGTATTATGTATCTTCCTTATCACTAACGAAATAACCAATTTCTTTCACTAACTGAAAAATGTAATTTTTTACATTGTGACCAACACTTTCTTTCATTGTGATCAGGACATTCTGTCATAATGCTCACCATTGTTGTATCACTTTCATAACTAGTTTACTTTGTACATCATTTCTTTTTAAATACAGCTGTGAACATTCTTCTGATGCGGTTTCTGTATTGCGCATTTTCCGAAATGAGGGGACAAGATGCCACCGGCGCGCGATTAAAGCCTTTGGCCTGTCTCTTCAGATAACACCTTAAGTATAGTGCGATTAAATTGAATTGTAGACGTGCACAGACGCCGCAGAAACTAGGCGGCGTCCCATTCACAGATTTGATATGCTGGAAACTTTGCAGTCCAATAGACAACTTAAAAAGAATTACTGTTTACGTGCTATACAGTAGCAAATGAAAAATTCCTGAACACACTGTCGCTGGAGACGACGTTTCGCCAAGCTGCCTTGTCTTCTTCAAGGCTGCAAATGCTTTCCTTAGCGCGTGTTTGAATATGCTAAGTACCCTCTCCTCCAACGCAAACTAAGGAGGGGGAAAGGACAACTGCGAAAGCGGGGTAGGTGATAAAATTATAAATGAAGTCACAAAAGTTTCATTGGTGTTGAACGCTTGAGCATATTGCTGCAATAGCGAAAATGTCTATACATGGCGCATTTCCAGAGAATGCAGTAACGTGTCCAGAAAGAAGTTATTATATTACAGACGGTTAACGCCAACAGCAATTCAACATAACGTTTTCTTGCTGGAGTTACATTTACGAGAATGGCTAACTTACTTCAGTTAGATGAACGCAAAACATGAAATGACGCGGACGCAAAACCTACAATCGATGTTTCGCAACACATATACGTGCAACACAAACACAAATATGCCAGAAAAAAGATAGGTGA
The DNA here is from genome assembly GCF_013339695.2 of Rhipicephalus sanguineus. NCBI lineage: Eukaryota > Metazoa > Arthropoda > Arachnida > Ixodida > Ixodidae > Rhipicephalus > Rhipicephalus sanguineus. The sequence continues at coordinate 161,206,245 of NC_051177.1, read as the reverse complement.
ACATATGCACACCACATGTTAAACAAAAAGCCCAAATAAAACGTGACTATGTACAATTTCCAGTGTTTAGAACAACAGGTTCAGAGTACCACTTGCACTCTACTATGAGATAGCATTCTACCGTCTCGATAACAAGGATTCAAAATAACCCATACTGAAGAAAGGTGTTCGCCCCATCGAAACATATTGCTTTAACTACGCACATGCTAGCAAACATAACCACAACTTATTTCCTCTTTCTCAAAAATATGTTATTTTAAACTCACATCATAGAGTGCCTGCATTGACCAATCGCAATCCATTCGTAACGTCCGTCTTTCAACCGAACATTCAAGGTGACGCACACGTGTACTTAGTTTTGTGCGTAACTGCAGCGTAATCACCACGTTTACTCAATTCTGGTCATAGGGCACTTGCGCGAAACTAAGGCCTGACACACGCAGTGGCATTGCTCAGGTAACTAGTTTGGACCAAGGTTTGGACCGAGCTAATGTTCAGTAGCATCATGGCAGAATAAACACATATTTCAGTCTACGTATATGCGAAATCATTCGCCTGTCACGCCATTTCACAAAATACACGCAATTTCAATGCATAAGCACTGTCCTGCTCGGTCTTCTGGGGAATCCGACTGTGTGTTTTACAGCAAAACTGCATACCTCTATCCCGTAAGAATTTTGTCACCGCGGACTTGAACGAAACGCCAGTCCCCTGAACCACCAACAGACGCTCGCGCTCGAGTGATCCTCTGCTATAACTGCGGAAGACTTTTCTTGGCAATGAAGGGTAAGCTACGGGGGAGGAGCATCTGAACTTGTATGTACTCCTACGTGAAGTAGACCGGTACGGCGCGCGTTTCGCACGGCTGTAGAATGTTATGGCTGCGCGCAATCAGCGTTTCATATCGACGCAGACGCCGCTTGGTGTTCGAGGTACACGTGAAAGGTGCGACTTTCTCACGCGTGCAAAAACGAAAAGTAACAACGTATAAAGTAAAAGAAATACAAATATGTCACTGGATGGAGCTGCGTCTTGTCTAACAGAGCTGCACGTAGGAAATACAGGAGTATTTTTGATAGCTCACGCCGAAAATACGGACACAATTGGCGGACAACATTCATTAGCGGTAGGATACGCGGCATTTAGCTCTCTAGCCTTCGCTGCATTGCCAGGAAAACTTGTCCGCGAGTATCGCAGATTCTCATACCTGCTTTTAAGGCGCGTGAGAAGACAAACACAAGGACGCGTGTGCTTCCTTGTGTTTGTGTTCTCTCGCGCCTTAAAAACAAGTATGAACGTTCACCAACTCGCCCAACAAAAAGTTCTCTTAATCGCAGATGCGCGCTTTCCTTGCGGTTTGTCCTCGTGCGCCGAGGAAGGGCATTCGGATATGTGGACAGACCAGCGGACGAACGTGTTCGCTGTATACTCGTGCACAACTGAACGCCATGACTATATTTCTACCTCTGGGTGGTGTAGAATCCATTAGAAACGGCAGGAAAACGGCATATCTTTCGTTGCAATAAGGCAAACAGCATAGAGCTCAGTATCCGTTTTGATGAAGACAGCATGCAGGGCGATAATGCGAATGCGAACAATGGAACAACCTTCCACACGTTCCCGGTAAAGATTACGTTGCAGCTCCTTTGCACTTCACACGAGGGCTTTCAATGACGTCAAACGGCCCTTTCTTTTCCACGCGTGTGTTTCCAGCTTTCATATATAAAAAGGAGACCCGTCTGGCAATTCATTCAGGTCATTCTAAGACTACCACGGGGAGACCACGGAAATTAACCACAAGAAATAAGACGGAGAGGGTGAATACAGTGCTCGACGAAAGGAACAACTTCGTCTTGCTGATAATGCTCGCGGAACCAATAACGGTCTGCCACAAAGACCACAAAGTGATCATCACTACCATTACTTTAATGTAATAATAAAACACCCCCATTAGCACGTGTGCTGTTTGATACAGCTTCACTGGACATTTACGTTCGCAGGGCGGGATTGTGCCCAGTTTTCAGCCACTGCGCAGCGTCATCTTTATTAAAGACGATAGTCTTTCTTGGGGAACTTAAACGCAGAAATTTTGGTCTGTCTTTCTGTTTGTCGGCACGTCCCTCGATTCAGCCACTCGGCCAAAGTTGAACCACTTGCACAAGGGCCAGCCATCGTGAACGGCTCACTAGGTTCATGCTTGTGTACATGATTGATCAAAAAGCAAGCATTACGCATATCTGAGGCGCAACATCACTGGGCAAGTATTAGGTGGTGTGTTCCTTTAATAGAAAATACATAGATACGTAATTTTAGAGACCCTAGTTTCTTAGGCTGCGCTGAAAATGCGACTGAGCCGAAATTTGGCTTCCTCCGTGTCTGCGCGAGCTCATTGTTGTGTTTCGGTTTTTACTTCGTCGTCGTCTAGTGAGGGCTGTTTCAACAAAGCTGAAAATGCGACTGCGCTGAAATTTGCCTTCCTCCGTGCCCTTCGCACGAGCTCATTGTTGTGTTTCGGTTTCGGTTCTGTTGCACTGTACGAATGCCATGGGTTGGTGTTGAAAAACTTTGAGAAGTTTTGAGAAGGCCAAGAAGGTGAAAAAAAATATTTAAAAAATGAAAAAGCAGCGTTGTCGGCGGCCTTCAGGCTGCCGGTTGTGGGCGCCGCTCTGGCGTTCCTGTTTTACCCAGGAAATAAAAGTGTGTGGAGAGTACTCGTTGAGTGCGGACGTTTCTCTGCTTCAGCGCTTCGCGCCAAACCGCGTTTTCGGGCTGGCTGGCGTACCGCCGGTCGCGTTGGTCACCGCCGGTCTTCGCCTGCTGCTGCGCCGGGACTACCAGCACGCAACACAGCACTCATGTTTCCCGACGTATTGCCAGATGGCGTCCATATCTCACACAGCGCCTCTTCTATCGTCTTTACACGACATTTGCAGCGAAGCACGCAGATACGCGGCCAATTTTTTTTCTTCTCTGCAGGTCGCGCGCTCTCCAGTTGTGTTCGCCGGCCAAAGGTAGGCGCTCCTTTCCTGCGCGTTCTAAATTGCGTTCTTTTCGTGCGTCCTTTGTGTTGAGCAGCACGCTGCAAGTGTCGAGCTGTGACAATTGATCTTTAGCACTCGCCTTGCATGTTTCATTTTCCTGCATCCATTGTGCTTGAGCGGCGCGGATCTAGTTTATAACTGCTTCCGTTCTTCCTGTGACATTCTGATTTCCGTCTATATATCGCATTCACTGTTTCGGCCATGAGGCGAAACTGTGACTTTTCTTTTCGGCAAGAATTTTTCTCTTTCTCTTTCTTTATGTCTTTCTTTCCGTCTTTCTGTTTGCTTCTCTCTTTCTTTCTCTCTGTATCTCTTTGTACTCGTTCTGAGGTAGCTGCACAGCGGCACATACCCGTTAAGATGAAAGTTTTCAACGATCGACTCCCAAGGAACGATCCGATAAACAGTTTCGTTGTTTAAGCAGAGAGAAATTGGCACATCTACTGACGTTCTTTTGTTCTGACTTCTCAGTGCCCCCTGTGTCGCTAATGTGATGAGGGCACATATAATGTTAATGCACAATAAGCAAATATTTTCGCCAATAAGACGCTAAGGCATCGAAATACAGAGACAGGTGCGTCATCGAGCGGATTAACCCCCTTTTTTTTAGAATACAAGAGTTACACGCTTGAACGGCCACCAATACACGCAGTGATCGTGTTCAATAGCCCAGTCTACTTTCTTCCCTGTTCAACCTCCAATAGAAAATCGACTCGCTTGCATCACCACCTAACGCTCTCTTTTTTCGTCCGGAAATCTGGGTTTCTTGCAGCAACGAGACCCTGCGGCATTAGTTCGATGGGAAAGAAGAAAGGGTAAGCTTGTAACTGTTTCTGGACTCTGCTGAGTGCCATATTACGGTTACTCCGTGTCATTGTGCTTGTTATGTTTTTTTTTTTTTTCATGTGCATGTATCTGCTCACAAAATAAAACTCGAAAATTAAGGACTAATTAATGCACGTATTTCGTTTCCAGCGGCGTAACTTTTATATAAAGGTGTAATTTTTACTATATCACCTACATCACAGGCAACATTGTATTCAGCAGCCACATTTTCAGCGACATATGACGTGGTTATCGCGACCAGTTCGCCGTAGGAACTTTTATAATAAAAAATCAGTTTCGCCTTAAGGGCTAAGTAATGCACTGAATATCATAGCAACTAATTCGAATGCTATAAGAAGTCATGTTAGTACCTAATTCTTTTTAGCAGATCTTGCGTAATTCTACAAAAAGTTGGTTTAAGCTAATACGGCCGCTCCAGGGAGCGAAGCGGTTCTCGTGCTGCCTGTCGTCTCCGCGCGAAGTAATCGGTGAGATCACAGCACGAATACGAGCCTTCTACTAATGTCTGTCCGGCAGTTGCGACCACGCCCTTTTGAGCAAAGTCTACAGTTGCTGCTCGAGCGACGCAACCCCCAATACCCCCCAACCCCTCAGACGCCCGTTCACACTCCTTCGGCCGACGAAACACGGGCGGTGCGTTCCCTCATTGCTCCTTTAGCAAACGCGGCCGCTGCAGTGAGCGATGCGACCCCAGTGATTTCTACGGCGTCAACGCAAACTCTACCGATGAAAGCACAGCACGTGTAAATATGACCCATCTGTTGAACACCTTTCTGAAAATAAGCATGCGAGCATGGGCGCCCACGCCGTGTACTTCGAAGTACGCACGGCCTCCGGCTCCTGCATCCATGCGGCGCGAAGGAAAGCTGCGCAGCGATGCCGTTAAAAGGCGCCCTTGGTCCCTTTGCGCCGTCTCGCGCGTGATAGCGAACAAGCTTGTGCATACCCCCCAGAAGCACCTCAGAGCTTTACGTATCACCAGCGGTAAATGATGTATATAAATAGCTCGCCGTCACTGTGCTGGAGTGTGTATGCGTGATGGCGGAGCGGCTTAACGCATCGCACAACAGGTGGGTAGCCAGTTCTTGTGAGTGATTAAATACAGGGTGTCCCAGCTATCGCAGCATGATTTAAAAAAAAAAGGAACGGCGTGACGTCAAGCAAACCTACTGCACACTGTTCCTAGTGCACTGGAGTAGACTGCTATTTTTTTCGTTAATGAGGTTTAATTAATTAGTCATAACTATATTTGTAACTCTACAAGTACTCACCTAATTGTGAAAATGTCAATGAGGCGTATGTAGGCATGTTCAAAGGACATCTAACTGCGCAATTTTAACAACGTACCAATTACGAGCGTCTTAACGCATCGCCAACGGGTAGCCAGTTCCCATGCCCGGTCGCACCGTACGAAAAAAATTCCTTCTAAACTGTGTTCGTCGGAGTGACGAACACAGTTTATAGATTAATATCTATATAGATTAATTAATTATAGGTTATTATATATATATATATATATATATATATATATATACTCTCTCTTGTTCCTTACACACACACACACACACACACACACACACACACATATATATATATATATATATATGTGTGTGTGTGTGTGTGTGTGTGTGTGTGTGTGTAAGGAACAAGAGAGAGTACGACGCACGTTGGTTTTTGCGGTATGTTTACTGACGTTTCGGCTGGTGGACGGTTTGTGAAAGATTTTGACAAAGCTGGTCCACCAGCCGAAACATCAGTAAACATACCGCAAAAACCAACGTGCGTCGTACTCTCTCTTGTTCCTTATTCTACCGGGGCCAACGTGACTTCCTTGCTGCAAATATATATATATATATATATATATATATATATATATATATATATATATATATCGTAAGTGTGCTTCTTCATTGCACCGACTACATACATATATATGCGTGTCACGGCGACGCCGACGGCAGAAACCCACAAATAGTGCCCAATTATCGCAATAAAGGCGATGTCGCGTTTCAGCCCTTGAGTAATATACGTGTGATTTTCACACTTATATTATTAATATTTTGTTTATTGTTTACTATTATTATTATTATGGTATAACGTTTATTAAAAACAAATGAAACTAAATTCACGTCTACCGCTGCAGTGCCTGAACAAGTGGCTTGTTGAATATCATTTACTTATTTACGGAGACAGCCAACGTAATCAGTACCTCTGGTACAAAGTATCGCAATCTACGTACAAATTCGCTACGTGCGTGGTGTGATATCGCCTCCTTCACTAAGTGTTCGCCAAAGTCTATCAAACATTGCGTTATTGAAGGTGTAGAGTAGCGTTCCAGGCATGCATTTTCTGCCTCCGGCTTAGTTGCGACTTATCTGCGCACATTGCAGCCAAACATGTCAAACACTCCGTAACTGCCATGAGTCTCCGCCGCTTTTTTTATCGCTTCTTTCAATCGTGAATGCGGTAATCCCTATGGAGCGCCTAACTGAAAACTCACGGGACACATTCTTTTTTCGCTGGTATGATCTCCGTAAAATGAGCGCCGTTCTTGCCTTATCTTCAAGGCTGATAAGGATAATGGAAAACAAATCTTTTTGTTAAATGATTAATACGAATTCATTGGAAGCAATGCATAAGTGCGGGCAATGTGGCTCTCAGGGTACGTCGCTCTCTTAGCATCTCTAAGAAGGATGCGTCGTCTATAACAAAAACAGCAGGAAAAGCATACCTGTCTGCGAAAAATGCTTACGTATTTTATTGCAAGCACGATATAGCGAAGTGCACGTGATTCGTAGTTTGCTTACAATTTGAGTTCGGCACTTGTATCTCATTTTCTCTTTCTACTTGTAGACTTCTTTCAGCGCAAGCTGCATCAGTGATCGCCCAAGGCTGCACAGCAGGTGGCCGAAGTTTCTTATAGCTCAGACCACCATGCACTGCCGATACAATCTCTTTTTGCGTAAGACACCAGTGCCACAGCTGCGGTTACCAAAAAGTGATCAGGCTGTTCAGCAGTGCTCTGTTTCTGGTCGTATTCGGTGGGTTCTCTATTTTATTATCGAGAAAACCGAAACAGAGCGGAATGTGAACGAGCGTGGCCTATGCGTGGGATGGTGCCGGCAGAACGACACGTCATTGCAAATGCGCCTAAAGTACCAGACACTTGAAAAGGGCCCGTCGACGGCAGTTACTCTCGACTATACTCTTGGGAGCATAGAATGAGGCTTCTTGAAACGAATGCTCATTTGGGGAAGTTCTCTAATGTACAACCGCGGGGTGGCAGTAGAAGCAGGAAGGAAGTGCGTTAGCGCTGTATTCAAAGTAGGGGAATTTTTCCGAGGAGGCGTCACTTCTTCCACTCAAGCGAGCATTGCTCAAAAGTGTCCCGCTCTGTGTCAACAATGTGTGTAGTGAGCTGCTCGTATAGAGCGAGTCTGTTTCCAAGAATGAAACTCTGGATATTTTTTCCTTCTCTGGTGTTCAGAACCCGAAGTTCTCGGTGCCAAAAATATACGTTGCCTTTCCTTAACCGAAAGAGAGCTGCACGTGGAGATTCGCTGCAGAATGTTGAATGAGTTGAACGAGCAAACACGGGAAACTTCTCGAAGACGACAGAGCAGGTTCGAGTTTTCTAAGTCTGACGTAACTTCTTGCATGCATTACTCGCACAGAGTAAAACGAAAAGTTCTTCCGACGCTGCTCACTTCACCCGAATAAAACGGAACGCTTGTTTACGAAAGTAGGATTTATACAGAGACGTGTACTGCGGTCATCCAATTTTTTCCGCGGTATCATGAGAGCAGAAAAATTAAAATGCAGACAGATTACGGTGATTACATTACTGTTATAACAAGTAGATAGTAAGTAGAGGAAAGCGTTCTTTTAGTGATGAATGCAATACAGACACATTACAATTGTTCGACATTCCGTATTGCTATTGCCACAAAGTCGTGACGGAAAAACATGCAGTAGCCAAACCTTTGTTTTTTATTCGAAGAGTTTGTGCCAAGAAAGCAGAACACTCATAGTAAAAAAGCAGCAGCCAGTGCGAGCTGTGGTAGTCGGACTGCCGCTTGGTTGAATTGCGTTGACTTTTATGCATGCGTTAAAGTACTACACATCCTAGCGTTATCAATTATGCTCGCTTCTTTTCTATAATGTACATCGCCACGCGATCGTGCATGCTATCTGATTTGACCAACTAAGGATACTCTCAAAGAACTTAATGCTATCAGATGCGGCCTATATACACCCTTAGCGATAAGGCAGGCAACAGTTTTAGCCACATCAACGTAGTATCAATGACAGAGAATACAGTAAAATCAGGCAGATCCTACGCAGTGCGTGAATCAGTTTCATGCGAAGCAGTCGAGCACTAGCAGCCAACCGGATTTTTCGCTTTGAACGAAGCTTCACTAGCTGGATCAAAGTCTTTGCGCAAATTGAGTAGTCTTGCACATATCGTGGAATTACCAGGCACACCGAGCCCACTGACGTGTAAAGGCTCTGATGTTACGTTGGCACTCACGTTTGAGATGATATGTCAGTTTTATAGCCACGAAGTTCATTGCACGGTGCGATGATATGCATATCAAGCGCAACGATTGACTATACTTCGTGGAGTCATAGGCGCACATGTAATGTTTATCACATTGAAATGAAATCCGATAGACAACTCCTCAACCGCGATTGGCGTTTTCCTGACATAACGCTTGTACAGGGTCTTTTCTTCAAAGCAGTTTGACGAACTGGCATGCCTCTGTGGTAGGATACTTGACTGAATGAAAAATGCCTGGCTTCGATTCCGGCTCAAGCCATGATTTTTATTCTTTGCTTCCATCTGATTATTTTACCTATCGACGATGACGCAGGCTCCTTCACGCTGTGCCTTTGTGATTACAGAGTCTGAATTGATATAGAGTGTTAATCACGTGTGATGCAAACCCACATTACGCGGGCAGCTGCATGCGGCTATTTGCTACACATGACTAGTGAAATGTATTCCATGACGTGCGCAACAGGGAAGGCACGTTATTTGTGTCATGACCTTGCGAATGGGGTCCGTCATACACTGAAGTCCTCCTATGCCAATTTTGGTAAACCATGTTAAATAGACGACCACGAGAGTGAAGACGTAGGCTGCTAGATAGATAGATAGATAGATAGATAGATAGATAGATAGATAGATAGATAGATAGATAGATAGATAGATAGATAGATAGATAGATAGATAGATAGATAGATAGATAGATAGATAGATAGATAGATAGATAGATAGATAGATAGATAGATAGATAGATAGATAGATAGATAGATAGATAGATAGATAGATAGATAGATAGATAGATAGATAGAAACAGTTAAGGTGCCTTTGATTCGCTAAGAAATGCTTCGCGTTTAATAATTCTCGCGAATGTACGTCCCGGTACAACGATATGATGATGAAAGGCGCCGTAGAGGAGGCATTCCGAAATTTAGGGAACCTGGAGTTCTTTAATGCGCATATTTCGCCTCAAGATGAACTATATGTGTCACGACTTTAACATATGGTTAACTGAGGCCTGAAATATAACGTGTAACGTGAGAGCTCCACGCTCTTGAACTATTTTAGTGTTATTGTGCCGAAATTCGCAGTCTGGTCAGCAAAAAACGTACGTGGAATTTCATTGAAAGTGCGAGATCGTACAACGACAGTGGTTTTTGTAACATGTCGGCATGTTATTTTGCTTCCTCCGGTCGAACGTTTTGCTTCCACTTCATTTTTTGCAGTCAGCTCAGTTATTTTTGAATGACCCCTTTCTACGAAATTTAAAGTAAAAAACTACACCGAGCAAAGGTATTAATCCTCCGTTTACGGTATGTTCGCACAAAAATATTCTTACAATTCTGTAACAACAGTTCATTGCAACACCATGAAACATAAATTGCGACCGAAACCGCAGGAGTATCTAACAACACGCACACGCCCAACTTTCGTATAAGATAAAAACATAAATGTGATGTTTATTAAATATAGCCTCCGCACAGCACCCGTAATGCAGATGAGATTGGAAGCACACATTTGATCATACATGGCTTCGAGAGCCGTTAAGTACGCACTATGCATCGCTGCTAGTCGATGTTGGGGCAAGACGATGGAAAATTGAAAGAAAACATATGTGTATGTGGGAAATGCGGTCTGGCATGTCACTCGACTAGCGGAGTTGAGAATGGTTACACTTAGCCGGCAATAAAAGCTCCAAGGAGTGGGTTCGCACTAGTGCTAACGCAGAGGAAACATTTGGGCCAACAAGAATATATTTCATGGCATGCGAAGAGTTCCGAGATATGCGACCTAGCATCAACTTGTAGTGTGCTGCACGCCAACATTATGCAAGCGCAGTTATTACTTGTAATTATGATCGCTTTTAGGACGTCTATGGTCATTTATATCCGATAGCATTTCTCCCTTCCGCCTGGGCTTTTTCTATAATCCAATGCTTTGAATTTCCAGAACCGTATCAAGCAGTCACTAAACTAGAGGGTCCTTGTTATGCTCCGAGGAATAAGATTTATCCCCAGGCAGCCGCTACTGAAGTAGATGTATGTCGTGTCTAGGAAGAGGGCGAGTTTCCTCAGAGCTCATATTACGGCGTCCATGGAAGATATACACTGCGGAGCGCGCGAAAGGAGCGGCAAATGAAGCGGCTACAAGAACGCGCGGCGCCACAAATGCATGTACGGCGTTTGCTGTGGTTTACAAAAGAACGCCGCGTGCGATGCCGCCAGAACCGCCACTCAGCCTATAGGCACCCTGCAATGCAGTTTCCGAGATACGATGGTAGCGCCAGAAAACACAGCCTAGCGAGTAGACGCAGCAAAATCGAGTGTCTATCCTCCGCATCCTCTATGTTCAGAAACGCTCCTTTGACTTGAACGTGACTTGCCATCGCCTCAATTCAGTGAGTTTGAAACGCGTTTGTAGCGTTTCTGCTGCCTTGGCACAGCCTGAAAAGAGCGCGTTCTAAACGCGTTTGTGCTGCATTGAAGGCGGTGGCAACATCCCTGAGGTGATTACGAACGCACATAGGGAAGCGTTCGTTGAAAGAGGCGCCCAGAAGGGAGACACTTGAGCGCGTCGGTGTGTCCCTCGAGCGTTTCATTTTCTTGGTATCCCTGGCGGCTGGTGCCCTCAACACTCAGGCGTTTGATAAGAGCTCCATCGCGCCCTCTGGTCAGTGACGGGTGCCTATACCTGGCGACAACTTTCTGTGGCAGCACAGCCGAAGTTACGTGGGCGGAGCTTCTGCACATGTGTTACTACGCCAAGTAGTCCGTTCGCGGGCGATTTCGGTTTTGGTTTCGCAAGCGCATAGAACATGTGCGTTTTCATACGAGTATTCATGGCTCATGATGTTGTTTGGAAAGTTATGCAGATAGTTTATTCACAGATGTAATCGAAATCTACCACATGACTTGATATACTTAAGGATGCAGCACAAATACCTGGAATCATTGCTGAGCTCTGCTGCAAATCAAATACTATAACTGTGCTAGCGGTTCAAGTCTACGTGCAAAGCGAGCACCATTTAGTATTGTTTACATTTCTTTTTTGGGAAAGCGATAGAATGTTTTGTATTGCGAAGGAACGCAGGAATCAACTTTATTAAAGCGGTCGGTTTTAATTTTCAAAGAAAAAAAGAAAAAGCTACGGCCCAGCAATAACTGCGCAATTGGAAATCTTACGCAAAGGTAACAAGCCATGCATTTTCTGAATTTCGGTGCACACAGGGTCGACATCGTCGTTTTCCTACATTTGGAGACGCAATAACTTTCTGGAGACGCTCACGTTATTTTGTCACGAGACGCGAAGGCATCGAAAGGCAGCAGATATCTTGGCCACGACCGGTCAGGAGCGGGCGTCTCACGCTTGCGATTACAAACGGGTGAAACGCGTTCCTTACTTGCGTGGTCAAGAATTTTTTTTTCACATTAAAAATCACGCTGTCAGTCGCATAATAGCCATGAACGCGTCTGTTGCCGAGGCAAAGCTGTGCACGGGTGATTTTGTCACCGTAAATCGCTCTCATTGCAAAGCGCCAAGACGCCTGCCGCAGTAGACGCCGACGGGCACGATGTTAGACGAAATCTTCGGCTCGATTGTATCAGCAATAGTAGGCAATCGAAATACCGACCATGTATGCAACGCAATTTATGAAATGGGCCACTTATTTTACGTACTGTTGCCAATAGCAGTTTTGCTTTCAAGCGGCTCTTCTTGCTCAAGACTTGCAGGTAGCCGTCGTCACTGTCAAGGAAGCTATCGCGATGAGAGACCCACTTGCGATGGTGGTATCACTTGCACACTTCTTTCTCGGTGATAGTATGGGCAAATCAACAAAATAATTCACAACGCAACGCTGTCTTCGTTTCTTTATAGTCGATGTACACAGATCACCTAACGAACACGCGCTTATGCTCACTTGCAAGGTTCGATGTGCACCTGCTGCAGCTGAGCGACGCCATCGTTGTTTAGTGGGGACGGAAAACGTGAAATGGACACCAGAAAACCTGAAAACTCGAAAGAGCAAAAATCGCAAATCCTTTACGGGATAATCTTTCTTGCTTTCAATGCAAGCAATCTTGAACGTAATACCTATTTCTTTTCTTTTTATGTTTTCTCTTATGCTACGTATTTAGCAAAAGCTAGCGTTCGCGGACTACATACAGAAGCGTAGTAAAAAAGTGCGTGGTTCGGTTGCGTAGCCTTGGCTTTGCTGCCACAAAAAGTTGTCGCCAGGTATACATATGAACAGATCAACAACGCCGGCGTAAATGTCGCAAGTGAACGTCTCGCAAAGGCGCGTTCGCGGGCGTTTCTCCTCTTTCGGGCAAGCGGTCGTTCTACCTAGAGCGTGGAAATTTCCACCCCTGAAGGCAACAAGGGCGCACGCGCAGCACTCTCGCGCAGCTCGCTTCACTTCAGTGGAATATTCCAGATGAGCAGGTGGATACGCTACAGATATTAATATTGTTGATTCAAGTTTAGGATTTTTCTGCAATAATGAATTGGTAGAAAGAATGTCTCCACCAGCAAAAAAACTAGTAACATTTCTCACCATAAGTATCGCTAGTGCACTCGCTCCGTGGCGGCTACGCAGCTATGAGAGGTACGTCGAGAGCCCGGTGGAATGGAATAGGCGGCATCGTAACCGTCTGATAAAATAATATTGAGTTTTCGCCGATATTCACACCGTCTGTGCCAGGGGTCGGCATCTTTCGGCCCGCAGAGCAGTATAAGGCGGCCCCCGGCATGACGTCGGAACACGCCCCCCCTCCCCCTTCCCCTTGCGACTGCCTCTCTGAAGCATGGTAGTCTTGACCTGAAATGGGGTTTGATCTGAAATGGGGACCTGAAACAGGAAAAAGTTTACATTGTCCAACTTTCAGTTGGCATTTTCCCCCATCATTACACTTAGCCTGAATTTAGCCAGCACTTAACCAAAGGTTCGCGAGTTTTGTAGATTATTGCCAATTTGCCGATTTTTTTTCTCTTTGCCTTCACACCCAGCCTCCCGCCACCCACCTGATTTGCCGTCCGGCCACCGCCGTTTCTGTTTTATGCAACTCGTCCCTCCACCTGAAAAGGTTGCCTACACCTGGTCTTTGCGATGGTACGAAGTCGCAAAATGTCAAGTAGCGCCTTGGTGAAACGAATGCCTGTAATTTGTAAGTGAACGCAAGCGCAGAAATGGTTCTTCGCAGGCCAATTTGCTGCGTAAAAGGAAACGCGAAGGAGGCATATCACCGAACGTCCTCCCTCTGACAATTCTGTCTCTACTTGGGAACTTCCCTCCATCGCCAACTACGGTGGTACTTGTACAAGATCTTCCGTGCTGCGTGGCGAAGGCAGAGTCGGTTCTATCAAGACTGGTTGCATGCAAGCATATTTTGTGATGGAAAGGTGAGACAGGCAGGCCTGAAATTGCGGGAGTTTTCCAGGCTGCTCGACTTTTCCACCGAAGCCTTCTGCCGCCGAGTGTTGGGCTGCCCCTGTCGCCTGGTGTCTCCCAAGGTATAGCCAAGTGAGGACAGGCTCCACACTATGGGCGGCGTCGAACTTCTGAATGATGCCAGCAGGACTCTGCGACTTGGTCCCCTGTTTGCAGTACAACCTCGGAAAGACGCTGCGGAACTTGTAACCTGTGTACGTGACGTTGACATACGGGTGCCGGAGTATCAGCGCGATTCCTGAGTTTTTCAGGGGGTGCATGTGCTCAGTAGTTGCGGGCAGGATCGGACGGGTGTGTAGCTCGGACGCTTGGCCACTTTCTGGGAGCGCGAGACCTGTGTTCTTCTCGCAGACAACTTAACGTGAGGAAAAGCTATCGTATTGAGGCGTTCCGCACTGCCGATGTTCAATATATCACGTGTACCGGCCTATTTTATTCCATGTAGCCGTAAATTTTCCTATGCATTGGCCGTAATGCACTGTCGTGTTAAATAGTTCATTAAAAAGGGTAATTCAATTTATTTGAGCTCGATTTAGTCGGGTTTGACTGTATGTGGGGAAAGGTGTTTGCTTGAAAGCACTGCTCCGATGTCGCCGTTAACCATACGTATCCGCTTTCAGACGTGCACTTTTGTGTGAGCTGTTGATACTTGTGCGCTACGTGATGGCAGGGTTGTGTGTCTTTTATAAAGCGCACTCGGCCATTAGCCGATTTTTGTGGAAGTAACGCGGTCGGCATACAAGGTGAGTAGTTGCTTTTGTGCCCTTTGTGCACTGCATTCTTGTGTGTTGAACAGCGAAGGGTGTTCTCGCAGTGCATCAAGGCATCATTGATTCATCCATGTAGCAGTGATTATGAAGTTGTGACGTCGCAGCTCAAAGCTGAATCGCGGCTTTCGCTAGCGCTATGGCGTGAGTACTGCGCATCGGCAAGAGCAAACGCAGTGGGTGGGCCCAAGCCTTCCGTTAGTGCCTTTCAATGGAACTACTTGACACGCGAGCTCGGGTTCAATCTCACTGATGCTTGGAGGGCCTCAGTTCTGATTTAGTGCAACTCGAGACTGTCAGTGCCGGCAGCGGCATCTTGTGCAAGCTTCAGAAGCAGCGACCAATAAGTGGCAAATTCCTTGCACATCAAAAAAAATGGTGAAGCTTCCATTAAGTCGTGCAAGCCTTGAAACAGCGAAGCTGGATTATTCTGAAGCCTAATGTGGTTGGCTGTAGGTTATGTCCAGGCTTTAGCTAGGTGATGCTAGGTTTTTTCTAGCTTGCTTCTACGTTGCTACTAGGCTTTAGCAAGGCTATGCTAGCTAGTTCGTAGGTAGCTTCGAGGTTGTTGCTAGGTGATGCTAGGTTGTGTCTGGGTTATTTTTAGGTTGTTCCTAGGCTTTAGCTAGATGATGCTTGGTTGTTTCTAGGTAGTTGCTAGAGTTTTAGTTAGGTGATGCTAGGTTGCTTCTACATTGCTACTAGGCTCTTAGCTATCATGTTTTCTAGTTGAGTCTTAGCTAGTTGTTGTTAGGTTATTTCTTGGCTACTGGCCGTTTTGTTAGACTTTAGGATCATCCGGCTGCGTTGTTTCGAGCCTTCCGCAACTTAGATCAATCTGCACCATTTTTAGATGCGAAGCAGCTTTTGCGCTGGGCTTTCTCCGTAGTTCCATTCGCGACCGTCCGCTTTCTAAAAGCTACCATAGCCATCTGTAGTATATTGAGCGCGCGCTCGCGCCATGGAGACCTCATTTTCTTCTTGTTCTTCGATCGCCTCGATGATGATACGTGCAGAGCACGCGCTCGCGCTAAGGAGAAGTCTCCTTCGTCTGGTTCTTCGAGCGTATTGATGATGATACGTGCAGAGCACTTTAGGGGTCCGGGCTGCCGTATGCTGTCCTAGCTTGTGTAACGCAGACAAAACAACGTGTGCCTTTGTAAGGGGCTGGGTGAGACGCTGTGGCCTCTCCCCCCTTACACGCTCTCAGCAATCACGTTATGGCGTCGGGGAACGAGATTCTGCAGACGCGCGATGAACCCGCGTGGCGTGCTCCAACAATAGTTCGGGACGAGTAACAGCAACAGCAACTATAGTGAATTTACGGTGTGCTCCACATGCAAGGACGCGCTAACACCGGGCAAGGTGCCCGTGATAAACGGAACTTTAAGTCGACCCATGCGCTCCTTCGCATCCCCACATGGTTCCCTTTAGTGGGAGATGGTGAAATGTTTTTCACTTTCCCTTTTTTCTCTCTCTCTTTCTTTCACGTGGTTCACGTGCTGCACTCCACAGAGTTTTCGTTTAACGCTCGCACCTGCTGTACTCGGTAGTGTGGCTTGTCCAATCCCTGTGGCGCATACCCACCTGAGGAGTTTTCCACGATGGAGCCCAACCTATCTATAGCTTAAACAGCTTCACTCTAAAGAGAATAATGAGAGCGGGTGTCTTTTCATGAGGATGGTAGTTTTTTTACGCATTTTACACACCAAAATTTTTACGGCCGGCCTAAACAGCTTCGCTGTTAAAAATCCAGCTATACTCTGTTTAATACATCAGGTGCAACGCTGTGGATGCTAGCGAGACATCTTGCAGTAGATGCGTTCGCACCAAGAAATAGTCCAATGATTTGACCACCCATAATATGATTTGTTTTCGTCTTTAGGTCGAGTAACAAATAAAGACGCTTTGTGCCTTGGATATAAACAAACCCCGTCATACGGTTGTCAGTAGCTTGTTGTCGGCCACTTAGCGTCTCTATTTTCGGTTTTTGGTGCTTCACTCGCGGCCTGCCGTGACGCATCACGTGCGCGCTCGTGCGAGCCGAGCACGAGCGTTTACAACTACCAAAGCCAAGTGCGAGACGTGCGTAGGCACACATCTTGCTGGCCTAACTAATTGCATAGCTTCCGCAGTGTTGAGCCTGATGCATGAAACGGAGTATATTTCCACGCTGTGAAAGCCGTGGGACAGCGGATTCATTCATTCATTCATTCATTCATTCATTCATTCATTCATTCATTCATTCTCATTGATATGGGTTTCAGCGCTTGTTTTTGTTGAACCTACCGCTTGTTTTTTGAGGAATTTGTAGCAGACATTAATGCGGTATCATTCAAGGAATTTTTCATATTTTTCAGTAATTTGGTTAAAGGATGAAAAGTAAACGTAATCTACTTTTACAGCACTTTCCACTATACAGGTTCTGAATACATCTATTTAGACAGGCAGGAGAACATTCTGGTCTAACCAGACCGATGACGGAGGCTTCTCACAGTTACCTAAGTTAGGTGTGCGCTAAGATTTTGGCGCAGTCAGGACGCATTTGCCA
The DNA here is from genome assembly GCF_013339695.2 of Rhipicephalus sanguineus. Lineage (NCBI taxonomy): Eukaryota > Metazoa > Arthropoda > Arachnida > Ixodida > Ixodidae > Rhipicephalus > Rhipicephalus sanguineus. The sequence continues at coordinate 161,189,045 of NC_051177.1, read as the reverse complement.
ACATGGAATAGCTTGCTTAATCACAGGAATACAAATGTAATGTTTATTAGACTTCTATAAAAGCGGAACCACCAAAATTGGACCATCTCCCCGAAGGGAACGCTTCTGCTTTGCATCCCATCAGAAGCAGTTGCCAACACAAAATAGCTTGCTTAATCACAGGAATCCAAATGTAATGTTTATTAGACTGCTATAAAAGTGGAACCACCAAAATTGGACCATCTCCCCGAAGGGAACGCTGATGGGATGCGAAGCAGCAGCGTTCCCTTCGGGGAGATGGTCCAATTTTGGTGGTTCCGCTTTTATAGCAGTCTAATAAACATTACATTTGTATTCCTGTGATTAAGCAAGCTGTTTTAGGAAGCATTTGCCAACACAAAATAGCTTGCTTAATCATCCCGAATAGCGTCGCTTAAGGTCGCCGTCCCACAGCATGTTAAAGAGTAAACAGAACACCGCTCCCAGACGACGACACCGCCCCATTATGATATAAAACATTGCGCGCAAATAACGACGCAGCACACAAAAAAGTTTATTTTCGTTCAAAGTTTTATATCGTAATGCGATACCAACTAGCCCCTCTAGCTATCCTGACACTTCCGCGTGGACCAAGAGCACTGTGAGAGGAAATTGTGAGATATAAAAGGTGCGTTCATAACGTTTCCAGATTTTTTAGCGATGGCGCAGTGGATAGCTTGTCCGGCATTTGTTGCAGCGGACCGAGAGGTTGTGGGTTCGACTGCCATTGATGGAACGTTTTTCTTTAAGTTTTTATTTGCCATCTTATCGTGTGACGTCATTTCCGTCACGGAAATGCGTCACTGAGGTCTTGGTGCAGCCCTGCATAAAACACTTTCGTGTTAACATATAAATAAATAAATCAGCATGCAGCTCTGCAGTAATATTTGATTACACTGAACGCTTATATTCTACACGGGCCACACCACACACGTAAAAGAAGAGTACAACGTAGAAATAGTTTCAGCAGGCTAACTGTCACGTCGCTTTTAAATGCCTAAGCTCTAACCAAAAAAGATTGCGAGCAGTTTGCACTAAGTGGCGCAAAGCTTGGCCAGCGAAGCACAGACCCGCCGCAAATCGTACCCCCTTCGACCGAATAGCTGCCGGAGGCGCGGCTTCTCTATAGGCTATGCACTATAGAGAGGAGGTTGCACGCGATGTCTCCGTCGGTGGGACTGGCTTAGCTACTGCTTATGCACGGCTTCGCCAGTTGTTGAGGTATCTGGTCGCTAGACTACGCGATGCTTGCTTCCTCTTTCTTTCTATATTTTTAACACAAAAGTGTTTTATGCCGGGGTCCACCAAGACTTCAGTGACGTATTTCCGTCACGGAAATGATAACGAAAAGATTCTCACGATCAGATGGCAAAGAAAAACTTGGAAGAAATAAGTTGCGTCGAAGGCAGTAAAACCGACGACCTCGCGACCCGCGACAAGAGATGCCGGGCACGCTATCCACTGCGCCACGGTCTCTTTTTTTCTCTATTGTACTGCGCCACGGTCACACACTCTGGAGGCTTTACAAGCGCTCTTTTTATATGTCACACTTTCCTATACGGCGGTCTTGGTCGGCGGGTGGTGTCGCCGTCTGGAACCGGTAAAGTGAAATAATTAATCATGACTGTGTCCTCCGCACTTAGCACCTGCAACACGCCGTAGCCACGCGTCCATCGCATTCGGTGCGTTTCCAATAGGAGAAGTGCAATTTTTTCAAGACCGTAATACACCGCGAGGTGGCAAGCTTAGACCAAGTCCCGGGCTCGCTCATAGCATCCATATACATCGAAAACAGCTCTGCGATGCGCGCCTGCCTCGTCTGACCTTCTGGTCCCAGTTACACTGCGTTCCCCGCTTACGCTCACTCCGAGAAAAAACGCGGCCGGGGCAGGGGGTAGACATGACGCACGTTGCGTTTCTCTCGGGCTCCGCCGTAGTATTCAGTAACCCTAATATGCGGCGGGATGGAGACCTTAGCTGAAGTTCCGCGTCCAATAAGCGACGCTCTTCTGGCTGTCACACAACTTTTTCTGATTACGTTCTCACTGTTAACTACTACAGCTACAATAAAGCTTTGTTTATTCATTGATTATGAACGTCAGTTGTCAGTATGGAGACGTGCTGAGAAGTGTCAGTGTGGATGCGGGCACGTTAAACGGTGCTACAGTTGCCAAACACCCATAGGCATTGTGCTAGCGCTCTCATACAAATGTACGGTAAACAGTCAGCTACATCTGTAAGGACACGTGTTACTTTCGTGTCATACCGATTCCTAAAACGCAGGGATCAACCATGTTTTTTTTTCTCTTTCAACTTCTTTCTCTCTATTTCGTTATTGTTCTTTCGGTGCCTCTTTCTATTTCTTTCTGCATTTCTTTCCCTTCCTTTCTTTCTTTTTCATTCCTGTGCTGCGCTTTACTCTCTCCCCTCCTCGTTTCCTCATCCGCACCATCACATCTCTCCTCCTCACGCTCACTTACATTTCCCACCCCCTGGCTGCACTATACTATAGAAGGCTCTGTTATGCTCTGGAAGCGTGCCTGGATAGCCGAGTGGTTAGGACGTATTTAGACTGGATGGGGCGCGCACGCAGACAGCGACACAAGGAGGAAACCACGCGAACAACACAAGCGCCTACTCGTAACTATAGTTTATTGGAAAGAAAAGCGCATTCATATATATCACTGTAGAATGGAAAGTTGGGCTAGTTGGAATGCATTCATGATTGCATTCATGATTGCATGAATGCATTCATGAGTTGCGAGACAGCGCCCTTCCTGTGCACTCTGTGGTTGGTTGGTTGGTTGGACCTTGGCAGCCTGGCGCAACCCACTGCGGGGGATCGGCCATGAAACGGGCAGCACCTTATTTGGACTCTGTGTTCCTTTAGCCTGAGTCTTCGTCTTTAGCGCTGCATCAGTCATATATATAACTCCTGTCAAATGACTTGGCTATTAAAACAGAGAAAAAAGAAAAAAAAAGGAGAGAGGGATATAAAGAAAAAACGCTCGCTTTCCTATCAAGGGCACGTGGTTTTGAATTTTTATTCAGATAGCAAATATATGGACAATCTCGGCGGATTTTTGCCGTCACCGTCACCTTCAAATACCGTATATGTATAACTTTGTATATATGAATAAAATCCACAAATAAAAATATAGCAGAAATAATTCTGAGGCGCTCGCCCAAGGATTCGATCCCTTGACCCCTCGTTCCGCAGCACGCTCCTTTAGACAATTACGCAATGCATCGTTTTTGTTTTGTTTAATGCATAGGAATAGTGCCACCAAACGTTCTTTCTTCGGGATAGCAGCGGCAGAATACAAACGCACGCCGCGTTGGGTGAAACACACGGGACGCCACACACGACTAAATTAATATTATGCTAGACGCGAGCCATGTTGCGTGGTTGCCCGCGCTTCGTTTTCGTCGCATCGCTGGCGACTCACGATAGTTTTCCATTTTGAGGTTGTAGCGCGCGCCATTCGTGGCCAGTCGGCCAGGGTTAAAGAAGGGCCTCCCATGGCTCGTGGTGGCGCGAGCTAGGGGTAACGCTCTGGCTCTTGTATACTTATGCCACAGGAGGGAAGAAACCAGACGGCTGAACCAGAATCACAGTGTATATGTTACACCGTCACCAGACTCATAAGACACCCACAAAGAATAGAAATGTACGATAGAAGCGCTGACTAACAACTGCTTTATTCGTTCATAACCAAACCATACATAAGCCCAAGGCAAACTTACCGCACATGCGCACACAACAATAGCTCTAAACCAAAACCTGTAACAAGGATGATAGTGTATTAGATACGCGAACACATGAAATCATATTCAGATAGGTGCAGGGACAAAGTAAAGAAGAAGTAAGAAGGACAAAGATGTGCGTTTGCGCTGTAATTTGAGCCTCAGGAATATGTACCAAATAGACCTTAATGAAGTTTTATTTTAGTGACCATAATCGACGGTCGCAGGGAATGCGAGCCTTTGCTTCACGTGCCACTGCCCAGCGCCGTCTTTATTTTCTTCTCTTGAGGTCGCGCGCTCTCCAGTTTTGTTCGCCGGGCCAAAGGTAGGCGCTCCTTTCCTGTGCGTTCTTTTCATGCGTCCTTCCGCGTATTTGAGCAGCACGCTTCAAGTGTCGAGCTGTGACAGTTGATATTTAGCACTCGCCTTGTGTGTTTTCTTTTCCTGCATCTTTCGTGCTTGAGCAGCGCAGATCAAGTTTCTAACTGCTTGATGTTCTTCCTGTGACATTGTAATTTCTTTGCTATCGCATTCATTGCTTCGCCCTTGAGGCGAAAATGTGACTTTCTTTTCGGCAAGAATTTTTCTTTTTCTCTATGTCTTTCCGTTTGTCTGTTTGCTTCTCTTTCTCTCTCTCTCTCTCTCTCTCTCTCTCTCTCTCTCTCTCTTTGTGCTCGTTCTGAGGTAGCCGCACAGTGGCACATACCCGTTAAGATACTGATAGCTTTCTACGATCGCCTCCTGCTTCCGCTGCATTATGAAAGCGCATCAATGCCTACAGAGCCATCGTGGAAAATTCCTTCGTGGTCAATAATCACTTTTGTGCCTGGGTTCAAGAACAAGAGACGTACACCCGGACCAGCACTAACATATTTCACCCTACAGCACGTGGAAAATAATTACAGGGCTCACCGTCATATTTACACTGATGGCTCTGTTACACCTACATCGTCTGCAATTGGTGTCTGGATTCCATCTGCCAATGTCACCATCTCTGCCACTCTTAGTCACCGCACTTCATCTACAGCGACTGAACTGGCTGCACTACGGGCTGCATTTAATTACATTGTAGATCAGACAGCTGAGTCTTGGGTCATCTTCACCGACTCAAGAGCGGCGCTGCAGTCTCTGAAGTCCCCAAGCACGCAAGACCAACTCGTCATGGACATCAAATATCTATGCAACAAAGCCTGTGACCTCCATCACCGCATTGCTCTGCAGTGGATACCTGCCCACTGTGGAATACAAGGCAACGTCCATGCTGATGACGCTGCCAAAGCTGGACATGACGCCTCGAGAGAAATCATCAAGATACCTTTCTCGAGAAAAGATGCCGCGACAATCGTATCGGCACACGCTTGGCGGCTCCAGCGATCCCTCTGGACAGATGATAATCACCAGTATGGACCACTTTACAAGATTGACCCATCGTGTAACTTTGATATGCCGCGAGACCTAAACAGGCAAGATGAAACATGCTTGCACCGCATCAGACTGAACGTCGCATACACCAACTACTTCAGGAGCAAGATTAAGCTGTCGGACTCACCAATGTGCGTCCAATGCAACGTCCAAGAAGATTTACATCATGTTCTTTGTGAATGCAAGCGATACGCATCAGAGAGACAGTCTCTGAAGGCAGCCTTGCATCTTCAACGGGGATCGTGCTTAGAGTTGCGACATGTTCTGGGCCCATGGCAAAGCAGCACCTGTGCGCTACGTGCCACGAAAGCGCTGTTGAATTTCTTGCGGGCCACGAGCCTGAACCAAACTTTGTAAACTTGTGTGACTGTATGTGTTATGTGGTTATCACTGTATATATCATAATCGTCACCCAGCACCTGGAGTAGCATGTCAGGCGAACAGCCAGGCAAACATCTCCAGCTTCATTAAAAGGTTTATCTCCCAAGGAACGATTCGCTAAAGGGCTTCGTTGTTTAAACAGAAATTGGCACATCTACTGACGTTCTTTTGGTCTGGCTTCTCAGTGCCCCCTGCGTCGCTAATGTGAAGAGGGTACGTAAAACGTTAATGCACAATGAGCAAATTTTTTCGCCAATAAGACGTTAAGGTATCGAAGTACGGAAATACGTGCGCCATCAAGCGGATTAACCCCCCTTTTTTTAGAATACAAGAGTTAAGCGCTTGAACAGCCACCAATACACGCAGTGATCGTGTTGAATAGCCCAGTCTACTTTCTTCCCTGTTCAACCACCAAATAGAAAATCAACTCGCTTGCATCCCCACCTAACGCTCTCTTTTTTCGTCCGGAAATCTGGGTTTCTTGCAGCAACGAGACCCTGCGGCATTAGTTCGATGGGTAGGAAGAAAAGGTAAGCTTGTAACTGTTTCTGGACTCTGCTGAGTGCCATATTACGGTTACTCCGTGTCATTGTGCTTGTTATGTTGTTTTTTTTCATGTGCATGTATCTGCTCACAAAATAAAACTCGAAACTTAAGGACTAATTAATGCACGTATTTCGTTTCCAGCGGCGTAACTTTTATATAAAGGTGTAATTTTTACTATATCACCTACATCACAGGCAACATTGTATTCAGCAGCCACATTTTCAGCGACATATGACGTGGTTATCGCGACCAGTTCGCCGTAGGAACTTTTATATTAAAAATTCAGTTTCGCCTTAAGGGCTAAGTAATGCACTGAATATCATAGCAACTAATTCGAATGCTATAAGAAGTCATGTTAGTACCTAATTCTTTTTAGCAGATCTTGCGTAATTCTACAAAAAGTTGGTTTAAGCTAATACGGCCGCTCCAGGGAGCGAAGCGGTTCTCGTGCTGCCTGTCGTCTCCGCGCGAAGTAATCGGTGAAATCACAGCACGTATACGATCTTTCTACTGATGTGTGCCGGCAATTGCGACCACGCCCTTTTGAGCAAAGTCCGCAGTTGCTGCTCGAGCGACGCAGCCTCTAAACCCCCCCTTAGACGCCCTTTCACACTTCTTCGGCCGACGAAAGACGGGCGGTGCGTTCCCTCATTGCTCCTTTACCAAACGCGGCCGCTGCAGTGAGCGGAGCGAGCCCCGTGCTTTCTATGGCGTCAACGCAAACAGTGCCGATGAAAGCGGAGCACGTGCAAATATGAGCCATCTGTTCAACACCTTTCTGAAAATAAGCATGCGAGCACAGGTGCCCACGCCGTGTACTTCGAAGTACGCGCGGCCTCTGGCTCCTACATCCATGCCACGCGAAGAAAAACTGCGCAGCGATGCCGTTAAAAGGCGCCCTTGGTCCCTCTGCGCCGTCTCGCGGGTGATAGTGAACAAGCTTGTGCATGCCCCCAGAAGCACCTCAAAGCTTTGCGTATCACCAGCGGTAAATGGTGTATATAAATTACTCGCTGTAAGTGTGCTGGAGTGTGTATGCGTGATGGCGGAGCGGCTTAACGCATCGCACAACAGGTGGGTAGCCAGTTCTTGTGAGTGATATAAATACAGGGTGTCCCAGCTATCACGCAGCATGATTTAAAAAAAGAGGAACGGCGTGACGTGAAGCAAACCTACTGCACACTGTTCCTAGTGCACTGGAGTAGACACTGCTATTTTTTTTCGTTAATGAGGTTTAATTAATTAGTCATAACTATATTTGTAACTCTACAAGTACTCACCTAATTGTGAAAATGTCAATGAGGCGTATGTAGGCATGTTCAAAGGACATCTAACTGCGCAATTTTAACAACGTACCAATTACGTGCTATTTTTTCCAGCTGATAAAGCTGGAAAAAATTGGATAAAGCTGATAAAGATGATATATATATATATATATATATATATATATATATATATATATATATATATATATATATATTATATATATATATATATATATATATATATCAGCTTAATACGTAACAATAAGCAATTTTCGTAAGTGTTCTTCATTTCATCGACTACATACATATATGTGTGTCACGGCGAAGCCGACGGCAGAAACCCACAAATAGTGCCCAATTATCGCAATAAAGGCGATGTCGCGTTTCAGCCCTTGAGTAATATACGTGTGATTTTCACACTTATATTATTAATATTTTTTTTATTGTTTAGTATTATTATTATTTTGGTATAACGTTTATTAAAAACAAATGAACTAATTCACGTCTACCGCTGCAGTGCCTGAACAAGTGGCTTGTTGAATATCATTTACTTATTTACGGAGACAGCCAACGTAATCAGTACCTCTGGTACAAAGTATCGCAATCTACGTACAAATTCGCTACGTGCGTGGTGTGATATCGCCTCCTTCACTAAGTGTTCGCCAAAGTCTATCAAACATTGCGTTATTGAAGGTGTAGAGTAGCGTTCCAGGCATGCATTTTCTGCCTCCGGCTTAGTTGCGACTTATCTGCGCATATTGCAGCCAAACATGTCAAACACTCCGTAACTGCCATGAGTCTCCGCCGCTTTTTTTTATCGCTTCTTTCAATCGTGAATGCGGTAAACCCTATGGAGCGCCTAACTGAAAACTCATGGGACACATTCTTTTTTCGCTGGTATGATCTCCGTAAAATGAGCGCCGTTCTTGCCTTATCTTCAAGGCTGATAAGGATAACGGAAACAAATCTTCTTTGTTTAATGATTAATACGAATTTATTGAAAGCAATGCATAAGTGCGGGCAATGTGGCTCTCAGGATACGTCGCTGTCTTAGCACCTCTAAGAAGGATGCGTCCTCTATAACAAAAACAACACGAAAAGCATACCTGTCTGCGAAAAGTGCTTACGCATTTTATTGCAAGCACGATATAGCGAAGTGCACGTGATTCGTAGTTTGCTTACAATTTGAGTTCGGCACTTGTATCTCATTTTCTCTTTCTACTTGTAGATTTCTTTCAGCGCAAGCTGCATCAGTGATCGCCCAAGGCTGCACAGCAGGTGGCCGAAGTTTCTTATAGCTCAGACCACCATGCACTGCCGATACAATCTCTTTTTGCGCAAGACATCAGTGCCACAGCTGCGGTTACCAAAAAGTGATCAGGCTGTTCAGCATTGCTCTGTTTCTGGTCGTATTCGGTGGGTTCTCTATTTTATTATCGAGAAAACCCAAACAGAGCGGAATGTGAACGAGCGTGGCCTATGCGTGGGATGGTGCCGGCAGAACGACACGTCGTTGCAAATGCGCCTAAAGTACCAGAGACTTGAAAAGGGCCCGTCGACAGCAGTTACTCTCGACTATACTCTTGGGAGCATAGAATGAGGCTTCGTGAAACGAATGCTCATTTGGGGAAGTTCTCTAATGTACAACCGCGGGGTGGCAGCAGAAACAGGAAGGAAGTGCGTTAGCGCTGTATTCAAAGTAGGGGAATTTTTCCGAGGAGGCGTCACTTCTTCCACTCAAATGAGCATTGCTCAAAAGTGTCCCGCTCTGTGTCAACAATTCTGGGCATTTTTAGGATGCTTGGAGGGGGACTGAAATTCACTTTTGAAACGCCTAAGAATAATACCATACAGTTTTTGGACGTTAATATTTCCTTTCTTGAGTCTAATGAACATGTCTGCTGGGAGTATCGACCTAGATCTAAGAAAGGCATCCTTCCGTATGATAGTGCCCATTCCAAGCTTGTAAAAAGGGGAATCGCCATCACCTGTGTACAAAGTGCAATTAACAAATCATGTGAGCACCAAATGAAGGCTAGCCTAATGCATCAGACCAAAAGACTTAAATCATTCGGTTACCCTACATCCGTCATCACAGCTGTGAGTGAAACTTTGCTACAAAGATTGAAACGTTCAGGAAGGAAAACTGATGAGCAAGAAAAAGACAAGAGACCGTTTCATGTGATACCATATGTGCACAGGTTATCGCATAACCTGAAGAAAGTGGCCAACAGGCACCAAGTCAACCTCGTATTTTCTGCTCCTCGTAAACTTTCAACGCTGTGTATTGCTATGAAAGGTCGAAAACAAATGATATGTACTACTAACCATGAAACGAAGTTCACCAAGTGCACCTCTGATGTTGTTATGAGATACCATTGAGTTGTGGGAGAGTGTACATCGGACAGACTGGGCATTGCTTTAATGATAGGGCCAGGCAACATAAGAACAATGTCAAAAATGGCTATGGCAGCCATCTAGCCTCGCACTGTAAAAAATGCGCATGCACACCCAAGTTCGGGCAAACTAGATTTTTGACGTTTGGAAAATCCAAAAAAGAAAGAGAAATCGTGGAAGCTTATTTTATCAATAAAGCTGGAGATAAGTGCGTCAGCGCGGCGTCACTTAGTTTAACTACTCATGAGAGATCTTTTCTCGATAAACACCTGTTAGTTTAGCAATACGCATGTCCGCAATCGTTGGTTTTTTGTGGCGTTTTTTGTGTGACAAGGCGTTTTTGGTGGCATAGCTATAAGTGGTGATTCTTCAATAAACATTGAGTTGGCAGTTCAGCGCTAGTCCTGTTGTGTGTGTTCCTATTTTTGTCGTCGTTTTTTTCGCGCTGCTTCTAGTTTTCGTGTCAACAATGTGTGTAGTGAGCTGCTCGTATAGAGCGAGTTTGTTTCCAAGAATGAAACTCTGGATATTTTTTCCTTCTCTGGTGTTCAGAACCCGAAGTTCTCGGTGCCAAAAATATACGTTGCCTTTCCTTAACCGAAAGAGAGCTGCCCGTGGAGGTTCGCTGCAGAATGTTGAATGAGTTGAACGAGCAAACACGGGAAGCTTCTCGAAGACGACAGAGCAGGTTCGAGTTTTCTAAGTCTGACGTAACTTCTTGCATGCGTTACTCGCACAGAGTCAAACGAAAAGTTCTTCCGACGCTGTTCACTTCACCCGAATAAAACGGAACGCTTGTTTACGAAAGTAGGATTTATACAGAGCGTGTACTGCGGTCATCCAATTTTGTCCGCGGTATCATGAGAACAGAAAAAAGTAAAATGCAGACAGATTACGGTGATTACATTACTGTTATAACAAGTAGATAGTAAGTAGAGGAAAGCGTTCTTTTAGTGATGAATACAATACAGACACTTTACAATTGTTCGACATTCCGTATTGCTATTGCCACAAAGTCGTGACGGAAAAACATGCAGTAGCCAAACCTTTGTTTTTTATTCGAAAAGTTTGTGCCAAGCAAAGCAGAACACTCATAGCAAAAAAGCAGCAGCCAGTGCGAGCTGAGGTAGTCGGACTGCCGCTTGGTTGAATTGCGTTGACTTTTATGCATGCGTTAAAGTACTACACGTCCTAGCGTTATCGATGATGCTCGCTTCTTTTCTATAATGTACATCGCCACGCGATCGTGCATGCTATCTGATTAGACCAACTAAGGATACTCTCAAAGAACTTAATGCTATCAGATGCGGCCTATATACACGCTTAGCGACAAGGCAGGCAACAGTTTTAGCCACGTCAACGTAGTATCAATGACAGAGAATACAGTAAAATCAGGGAGATACTACGCAGTGCGTGAATCAGTTTCATGCGAAGCAGTCGAGCACTAGCAGCCAACCGGATTTTTCGCTTTGAACGAAGCTTCACTAGCTGGATCGAAGTCTTTGCGCAAATTGAGTAGTCGGGCACATATCGTGGAATTACCAGGCACACCGAGCCCACTGACGTGTAAAGGCTCTGAAGTTACGTTGGCACTCACGTTTGAGATGATATGTCAGTTTTATAGTCGCGAAGTTCATTGCACGGTGCGATGATATGCATATCAAGCGCAACGATTGACTATACTTCGTGGAGTCATAGGTGCACATATGTAATGTTTATCACATTGAAATGAAATCCGACAGACAACTTCGCAACCGCGATTGGCGTTTTCCTGACATAACGCTTGTACAGGGTCTTTTCTTCAAAGCAGTTTGACGAACTGGCATGCCTCTGTGGTAGGATACTTGACTGAATGAAAATGCCTGGCTTCGAATCCGGCTCAAGCCATGATTTTTATTAGGGGTGTGCGAATAGTGAAATTTCATCTCGAATCGAATTCGAATCGAATAGTGCCGAATAGTGACCGAAAATATCGAATGTCGAATCGAATATCGAATAGTATCGAAGCGTGGACCGCCAGTTACGGCAAGACAAAAAAAAAAAAAAGATCAAGCAAGCTACTGCGTGGCGACAGCTTTGTTGCGCGCTTGTTCGGGAGTCTTTTTGTCATTTTTCCAGCTTTTATGGGCGTGCAACCACGTTATTAGAAGAGCCGCCATTCTAGTCAGCAGCGCCAATTTTAACCTCCTATGGAATAACAGAGGGTGGTACGGCAGATAGCTTTTTTTTCCTATGGCCATGCAATACGGCTGATTTGACAACGGTCACGTTATTGTGCTCCATCGCCATGGGTGCTCTGGGCCCGAAAATCTACGGGCGCCCGTTCAGAGCAGCCTTTTGATTGCGCGCCGAAACGATGGGAGTTTCTCATAGAACAGAGTTTCTGAACGAGTGGTGCAGTACGGCAGTGGCGACTGCGCAGCGTGAACAAATTTTCGCATCTGAAACCAATCATCAAGGATTTCGCGGGCCAAAGTCGGGGCCTTGTACGGCCCTTGCGACATATGCGACCGAACTATGCAAGAAATTCGGAAGCGAAGTTGAGAAGGGCTTGCCACTTTTCTTGTCTTTCTTTTTTTTTTGCGTGCTGAAATAAAATCTCCTCAAAAGTAAAGGTGCGCTCGTTTTTGAACCAGGAAATTGGTGAAAGTTTTAACGAAAGGCCTATTGCAACGACGTTAGCGTTAGTTTTATCCAGCCCACCTTGAGCAGGTTACACGAGTGGCCTTTGTCGCGTTATAAATATTCGTCCTGTCGAATTATTCGAAAGTTCGAATACTAGCTATTCGAAAGTCGAATCGAATTATTCGATTAGGTAGTGTTCGATTCGAATTCGAAACTCGAATATTTGCACACCCCTAATTTTTATTCTTTGCTTCCATCGGATTATTTTACTTATCGACGATGACACAGGCTCCTTCACGCTGTGCCTTTGTGATTACAAAGTCTGAATTGATATAGAGTGTTAATCACGTGTGATGCAAACCCACATTACGCGGGCAGCTGCATGCGGCTATTTGCTACACATGACTAGTGAAATGTATTCCATGACGTGCGCAACAGGGAAGGCACGTTATTCGTGTCATGACCTTGCGAATGGGGTCCGTCATACACTGAAGTCCTCCTATGCCAATTTTGGTAAACCATGTTAAATAGACGACCACGAGAGTGAAGACGTAGGCTGATAGATAGATAGATAGATAGATAGATAGATAGATAGATAGATAGATAGATAGATAGATAGATAGATAGATAGATAGATAGATAGATAGATAGATAGATAGATAGATAGATAGATAGATAGATAGATAGATAGATAGATAGATAGATAGAAACAATTAAGGTGCCTTTGATTCGCTAAGAAATGCTTCGCGTTCAATAATTCTCGCGAATGTACGTCCCGATACTACGATATGATGATGAAAGGCGCCGTAGAGGAGGCATCCCGAAATTTAGGGAACCTGGAGTTCTTTAATGCGCATATTTCGCCTCAAGATGAACTATGTGTGTCACGACTTTAAGATATTTTGTGGTTAACTGAGGCCTGAAATATAACGTGTAACGTGAGAGCTCCACGCTCTTGAACTATTTTAGTGTTATTGTGCCGAAATTCGCAGTCTGGTCAGCAAAAAACGTACGTGGAATTTCATTGAAAGTGCGAGTTCGTACAACGACAGTGCTTTTTGTAACATGTCGGCATGTTATTTTGCTTCCTCCGGTCGAACGTTTTGCTTCCACTTCATTTTTTTGTAGTCAGCTCAGTTATTTTTGAATGACCCCTTTCTACGAAATTTAAAGTAAAAAACTACACCGAGCAAAGGTATTAATCCTCCGTTTACGGTATGTTCGCACAAAAATATTCTTACAGTTCTGTAGCAACAGTTCATTGCAGCACCATGAAAACATAAATTGCTACCGAAACCGCAGCAGTATCCAACAACACGCACACGCCCAACTTTCGTATAAGATAAAAACATAAATGTGATGTTTATTAAATATAGCCTCCGACAACACCCGTAATGCAGATGAGATTGGAAGCACACATTTGATCATACATGGCTTCGAGAGCCGTTAAGTACGCACTATGCATCGTTGCTAGTCGATGTTGGGGCAAGACGATGGCAGAATGAAAGAAAACATATGTGTATGTGGGAAATGCGGTCTGGCATGTCACTCGACTAGCGGAGTTGAAAATGGTTACACTTAGCCGGCAATAAAAGCTCCGAGGAGCGGGTTTGCACTAGTGCTAACGCAGAGGAAACATTTGGGCCAACAAGAATATATTTCATGGCATGGGAAGAGTTCCGAGATATGCGACCTAGCATCAACTTGTAGTGTACTGCACGCCAAAATTATGCAAGCGCAGTTATTCCTCCTAATCATGATCGCTTTTAGGACGTCTACGGTCATTTATATCCGCACCAACGATAACATTTCTCCCTTCCGCTTGAGCTTTTTCTATAATCCAATGCTTTGAATTTCCAGAACCGTATCATGCAGTCGCTAAAGGAGAGGTTCCTTGTCATGCTCCGAGGATTAAGATTCATCTCCAGGCAGCCGTTATTGAAGTAGATGTATGTCGTGTCTAGGAAGAGGTCGAGTTTAATCAGAGCTCACATTACGGCGGCCATCGAAGATATACACTGCGGAGCGCGCGAAAGCAGCCGTAAATAAAGCGGCTACAGGCGGCTACAAATGCATGTACGGCGTTTACTGTGGGTTACAAAAGAACGCCTCGTGCGATGGCGCCAGAATCACCACTCAGACAACATATGAACATTTCAACAACGCCAGCGTAAATGTCGCAAGTGAACGCCTCCGCATCGCGTCTCGCAAAGGCGCGTTCGCGGGCGTTTCTCCTCTATTGGGCAAGCTGTCGTTCTACCTGCAGCGTGGAAACTTCCACTCTTGAAGGCAACGAGGGCGCACGCGCAGCTCGCTTCACTTCAGTGGAATATTCCAGATAAACAGGTGCATACGCTACTCACCATAAGTGTCGCTAGTGCACTCGCTCCGTGGTGCCTACGCAGCTATGACAGGTACGTCGAGAGCCCGGTGGAATGGAATAGGCGGCATCGTAACCGCCTGATGAAATAATATTTAGTTTTCGCTCATATTCGCCTCGTCTGTGCCAGAGGTCGGCATCATACGGCACGCAGAGCAGTATAATGCGGCCCCCGGCACGACGTCAGAACACCTCTCCCCCTCCTCTTGCGACTGCCTCTCTGAAGCATGGTAGTTTTGACCTGAAATTGGGTTTGATCTGAAATGGGGACCTGAAACAGGGAAAAGTTACATTGTCCAACTTTCAGTTGGCATTTTCCCCCATCATCACACTTAGCCTGAATTTAGCCAGAACTTAAACAAAGGTTCGCGAGTCTTGTAGATTATTGCCAATGTGCCGAATTTTTTCTCTTTTCCTTCACACCCAGCCTCCCCCCACCCACCTGATTTGCCATCCGGCAACCGCCGTTTCTGTTTTATGCAACTCGTCCCTCCACCTGAAAGGTTGCCTATTCCTGGTCTATGCGATGGTACGAAGTCGTAAAATGTCAAGTGGCGCCTTGGTGAAACGAATTCCTGTTTCTCGTGAGTGAACGCAAGCACAGAAATGGTTCTGCGCAGGCCGATTTGCTGCGTAAAAGGAAACGCGAAGGAGGCATATCAGCGAACGTCCTCCATCCGACAATTCTGTCTCTGCTTGGGAACTTCGCTCCATCGCCAACTACGGTGGTAGTTGTACAAGATCTTCCGTGCTGCGTCGCGAAGGCAGGCTCGGTTCTACCAATATTGGTTGCATGCAAGCATGCAAACGTGAGGCAGGCAGGCCTGAAATTGCGGGAGTTTTCCAGGCTGCTCGACATTTCTACCGAAGCATTCTGCCGCCGGGTGTTGGGCAGCCCCGTCGTCTGGTGTCTCCAAAGTATAGCCAAGTGAGGGCAGGCTCGACACTATGGGCGGGCGTCGAACTTCTGAATGATGCCGGCAGGACTCTGCGACTTGGTCCCAAGTTCGCAGTCCACCTCGGAAAGACGCTGCGGAACTAGTAATCTGCGTACGTGACGTTGACATACGGGTACCGGGATATCAGCGCGATTCCTGAGTTTCTCAGGGGGTGAATGTGCTCAGTAGTTACGGACAGGAGCGGACGGGTGTGTTTCTCGGACGGTTGGCCACAACTTCTTGGGAGCGCGAGACCTGTGTTCTTCCCGCAGACAACTTTATGTGAGGGAAAGCTAACGTGTTGGGACGTTCGGCACAGCCGATGTTCAATATATCACGTGTTCCGGTTACTTTGTTCCATGTAAACGTAAATTTTCCTATGTATTTGCCGTAAACATTGTCGTAATCTAAAATAGTTCGTTTTAAAGGATAATTCGATTTATCTGAGCTCGATATAGCCGGGTTTGACTGTATGTGTGGAAAGGTGGTTGCTTGGAAGCACTGCACCAATGTCGTCCTTAACCATACGTATCCGCTTTCAGACGTGCACTTTTGCGTCAGCTGGTAATACGTGTGTGTACGTGAACGCAGGGCTGTGTGTCTTTTCGAAAGTGCACTCGGACATTAGCCGATCTTTGTGGAAGCAACGCGGTCGGCATATCAGGTGAGTAGTTCCTTTTGTGCCCTTTGTGCACTGCATTTTTGTGTGCTGAGCAGGGAAAAGTGTTCTCGCAGTGCATCAAGGAACCATCGATTCACCCACTCATCAGTGATTATGAAGTTGTGACGTCGCAGCTCAAAGCTGAATCGCGCCTGTCGCTAGCGTTTCGGCCTCTGAGTACTGCGCATCGGCAAGAGCAAACGCAGTGGGTGGGCCCAAGCCAGGGTTGCCACTGACTTTCGTGTAAATGTCGCCAAACGACGAGCATAAAGTCGCCAAAAGTCGCCATTTTTTTACAAATTTCGCCAAAAAAGTCGCCATTCTAGATATGTGCGGCATATCCTAGTAATAAGAACTTCCACTGATGTATAGCCCCGTAGAATACAATGCCATTCAAAGCCCTTAAAGTATATTGACATTTCTCAATACCAGGCGCATCGCCCCTTCACCATGGGAGTGCTTGGTGCACCTGGTTCTCCGACTAGCCGCTAGATGTGCGCGGAGGCGCAAGTATGAAAGGATAAAACGCTCATGATATCCTTCCGTCCCTGTCCGCTCGTTTCAAAGGTAACAGGGTGGTAAACCTTAGGCGAAAGCCGCGAAGGCGTTGTTTGTAGACAGCTTTACATACCCTCATATGAAAAAAGAAAGGATTAACAGGTTTATTGAAAGTAGTAAGACAGAATTCTTGCAGGTATCGTTCATTAGTGAGTCTTATACCTTTCAGTGTGAACTAATATGATACCGGACGCCACTGTCCCTTTTATATATAATCACTTATATCTACCCGCGTCAATCCAGTGCGTTATAATTGAACAGGTAGACATTATAAAATGTTACATAGCAATTGTTTTCATTGCACACGCTCACCTAGAACAGCAGAAAATACCTGAATAAATAATTTTTTATTGCACGAACACCCGCATATCCGCCCATCTTCGCTATACGAGCTCGATTAGGGGATAATGCAGCAGTGAATAAGTCGCCAAGCTATTCAGAACAGTTGGAGCTTTGGCGGAACAAATGGCCGGAACACACGACCAACCCGTCATCTAGCCCCTTCAGAAGCGAAACTTTAGCGAAGCTCTGTAGCATCTAGATGAATCTAGATGAATTGAGTTAGAAGCATCTAGATGAATTGAGGAGATACACATGAGTTACAGGACGGACATACAGAACGGCGCGTAATGTGCACCTCAAAACCCAGAAAAATACAGAGAATAGTGCCGCTCATTCGTTGGGAAGGCACTGAGCTTAGGATGCGTAACTCAGTGGAGACCTAAGCTGAAAATCGCCAAAAAATTCGCCATGTCGCCATTCATGAATTTAGGTCGCCACGGGCCTCTCAAATTCGCCAATTTGGCGAAAAGTAGCCACCATTGGCAACCCTGGCCCAAGCCTTCCGTGGGTGTTTTTCAATGAAACTACTTGAGACGCGAGCTCGGGTTCAATCTCACTGATGCTTCGAGGGCCTCAGTTCTGATTTAAGTTCAACTCGGGACTACAGTACCGGCAGCAGCATCTTATGCAAGCTTCAGAAGCAGCGACCTATAGGGCTGACGCGCTGGAGTTTTGAGTACTGTGGCGGAGCCTGGTGGCGTGCGCCGAAGTTGCTTGGGTAGTCAAAAATGGACGCCGACCGGCGAGTTACGCAGTTCTCAGTTGCTTTAAGCGTTTACTAATTTTGCGCCTAGTTTTCAGGCTCAAAAAGTGCCTAAAACGTACGCAGGAACTTGTCCGCTATGCCTGCAGAGTCTGACATGTTTGACGAGCGATCCCTGCTTCAACAAACCGTGCCGAAAGCAGGTGGTCTGGGCGACGGCTCTGAGCAGCGCGCGGTCCCGACGCGCGGTCGCCGCCGTTATTGTTGCGTGGTTAATTGCCTCGAACATGGGGGTAAGGATCCTAATGTGCGGTTTTTCTGGTTCCCCTGAAAGCCGTACGAAGTGGAGCGACGGAACCGCTGGATACGTGCCGTCCGACGCGTGAAGTGAGTACGCGAGTAAAACGTGGTTTGCAACGTAACGTGCTGATTACTTTTCGTACGCGCGTGCACGCGTTTATATATGTATATATTCCCTGTGTGCAGTCCAGACGGCACGCCGTGGCTGCCGACGGCGATCACGAGGATATGCAGCCGGCATTTCGTGCGAAACGAGACAGCCGGCTGCTTCCAGCGGCCGGCTGTAAACATTGCGCGCCGTCGCTTCTCGACCGCCGCCGCACGCTGACAGAATTTGACGAATTGACCGATTTCAAAATTGTGAGCGCCGCCTACAGGGAAAACCTAGGAACTACGCTCGGTTGGAAAACAAGGCTTACGCTGGCGTGCAGCTCGAGTGGCCTGTGCTCTGTGTAGCTTCGCAATTTGCGCTGTGCGTCGCCTCAGTTGTATCGGATTTCCGCTGAAATCTATTATGATAGAAGAGAATAATGTGCCCATCCCGTTTTGCAAACGCGGGATGGACGCGAAATTTCTCCAAGTGCCCCGTGAGCTGCGACGGCGTATGGGAATACTTGGACTCTCACACATCCACCGTTCGCCAGGCGCATCGTGGTTGGGCGCTACACGATGAAGGTTACGTGGCCAATCAAATGCTCAATACGACTACCGCCGATCCAGAGGTTGGACTTCTAAGAGGAACTTTTAAGCCATCTATGAAGACGGGCAGCGTGTACGAGGTCACGGCGTGGTACGAGAAAACAACGGGTGACATCATCGGCGCTTATTGCCAGTGCAGCCAAGCAACAATGTTTGGATACATTTAGAAATTGTTTATTTGTGCGAACAAGTTCTTTGTATTCGAATAAAGTCTGTGCTGTTTCACAATAAAACAGTTTTATTGCATTCAACCATTACTTTTGCTCTTTATTCCTTGCTGTACTGGCATTTACCTGACACACGCTCATTCACTGGACCTTCGACTAGCCTCTGCCTAAGGTGGGGCAAATGTTTGCTGTCCTTGTATATTAATGTAGAAATAATCATTTCATTCAAATCCATTCATTTCAACTATACAGTCATGTTAAGGTGTATCAGCGGTAACGCTAATAAACCGCAATGTTGGATATCAAAGTAGAGCAATGACACGTTTCTGGTATAACGAAACACAGTGCGCAGTTCGGCCGTTCGGCTTCATACCCCCCCCCCCCCAATGACGGGTATAAAATTATATCAATGTGACCCTGTGCAACTCGGGCCACTACCCGATGAAAAAATCGCATGCACCAAAACATAAAGAGAAGTGTGCAACATCGACTCCCGCTGTCTTAACAATCCGGGGGAAGCGCCTGAAAAACGTGCAGCGCCGGCGCTTACGCTAGCGCGCAGAATGCGAGTGACGGATTACAGCGACGTAACAAACCATCTTCACGTCGGCACGACGGCCTTCTATTCACACAGAGCCCTTCTATTCGCACTCACTTTCGCCGATGGAAAACGGAAGAAGCTAGAGTTTCCCTTTCCGTAATAGTATTGTGTGCACCCGAAAGCAACACAGTTTGCAGGCATGCTTGGAAAAATCACGCGTACAGCGTACAGTATACCCGCAGAGAAACTGCGCACGCTGCCGTCACTGCCGCAGCGTCTGCTTTGCTTTCCAACCGAGACTAGTTGGGTCGATTCGCCGCAAGGGGGACTCGCGTCGCGCTGGTTTGGCGCCATGCGCAGTATGATTTTTGAAATCGGTCACAATGTTGAAATTACGACCGTGCATGGGGGGGGGGGGGGGGTTGCGACTGAATGCGGCAGAAAACGGCACACGACGCGAATGCGCTCATTCGGGGCCGCCGACGGCTAGCCTTCGTCACTGCACCTTTCTTGATTCCGTTTCGTCGTTGTAATGCAAATCATCTCGGCTTTCTTAACAGCAATCTTTTCGTTTATGCACTGTCGTTATCGCGCGAGCATGCATCGTAAAACTTAACTCGAGTTTCAACGTCGTATGAGATTCGCTGCACTTGCGAGTTGCAGCGCGCCGAAATGGTTCCTTCAATCTCCTGCACGTCGTAAACATACTTGACGTTGACGAGCTTCTTGCGTTTACGCAGATTGCTTCGCCTGAAGAACTCAGCCACGCCAGAAATTGGCCGAGATCCAAAGCGCAGCACAACCGACAGCGGCGGCTCTATCGCGCATCTGAGCTTAGTGCTGCATGCGGCCGCCTGTCTGACTACTCGAAACCAAAGAACTTGTCGTAGGGGGCGCTTTTAGCACCGTTTCGCAGCGCCGCCTGGGCAGCCAGTCAGGCCTATAGGTGGCAAATTCCTTGCACATCAAAAAAAAATGGCGAAGCTTGCATTAAATGGTGCAAGCCTTGAAAAGGCGAAGCTGGATTATTCTGAAGTCTTATGTAGTTCGTGTTAGGTTGTTGCTAGGCTTTAGCTAGGTGTGCCAGGTTGTTTCTAGTTTGCGACAATGTTATCGGCAGGCTTTAGCGAGGTGATACTGGCTTGTTTCTAGGTTGCTTCTAAGTTGTTGCTAGGCTTTAGGTGATGTTAGATAGGTAGCTTCGAGGTTGTTGCCTGGCTTTAGCTAGGTGATGCTAGGTTGTTTCTGGGTTGATTTTAGGTTGTTGCTAGGCTTTAGCTAGAGAATGCTTGGTTGTTTCTAGGTAGTTGCTAGGGCTTTTAGCTACGTGATGCTAGGTTGCTTCTGCATTGCTGCTAGGCTCTTAGCTATGATGTTTTCTAGGTTGAGTCTGTGTCGTGACTGGGCTTTAGCTAGTTGTTGTTAGGTTATTTCTTGGATATTGGCTGTTTTTTTAGATTTTCAATCGTCCAGCTTCGGTGTTTAGAGCCTTGGCGACTCAGAGCAAGCTTCGCCATATTTTACAGCGAAAGCTGTTATGAGATCATTTCAGCGGCGTTTTTGGCGCCGTAGTTGTCCGCTGCCGCCGCCGCCGCCGCTGGTGTCCGTAACCGCTATCGCTCGAAATAAGAAAAAAAAACGGAAGAAAAAAATTCCAGGATGGAACGAGGTTCGAACCTGGGCCCTCTGCGTGGGAGCCCAGCATTGAACCTCTGAGCCATGCCGGTGCTTAGCACTGCTTTGCAAAAAGACCCTATACAGGCTACATGTCGGGAAGGAACCACATTGACATATGTAATATAGCGTGGTAGAAGAGTAAAATAAGCACCAAGCGTCGCACAACGCGAATTCTGTAACCAGGCGTCACACAATGCGAATTGTGCAACGAGTAGGTTGCTGAATGCTTCCAACCCATTACAAAGGCCTCCGCCATCATTCGTCATCGTCATCAGGCACAGCCCCAACAAAGTGCGCATAATGCCTTACATGCGTTTAGCAGGTACCGCGGCTCTCCGTAGAATGACAAAAATGGCACAGTGCCTGCTTCCTTACTTCTCAAAAATTACAATGATTTATAGCAGAGGGTTCCTCGCAAGTGCACTTGTATTGGTTGCCAAGGAAGCCCATAGGCGCATGATCCATTTCCTCGGGGTCGCAATGAAGTTCTTGCCCCCCCCCCCCGTCTCTCTCCCACGTCAACGTATGTTATACAGCATAGCGGGAGAGGGAAATAGCGACCGGGCGCCACTTAATGCAAATTACATAACTGGTGGGCCGTTTAAAGCTTCCAACCCATTACAAAGGGCTGAGCCAAAATCGTCATCGTCATCAGTCGTTGCTCCAACAAAACAAGTGCACATAATGTCTTACGGACGTGCAGCTGGTGCCTCGTTTCTCCGCAGAATGACGAATAATGGCTGAGTAGGTGCTTCCCAACTTTACAAAAATTGTGACTTATGGCGTAGTGGGTACCTTGCTAGTGTACTTGTATTAGTAGCCCCAGAGAGCTTATACCCCTGTCACACTGGACGTTTTAATGCCATTCGAATGGAATGACATTCGCATCTAATGACATTATGCGGCTGCTACACAAAGATATTTATGTCATTAGAATCGAATGCCTTAAGAAATCGAATGAGTTCGAAAAACTCATTCGCCGTCGCAGCCGAACCGAATTTATACTCTCTACCCCAGAGACTACTTAAAATGTGGCATTCAGCATTCCCAATTCGACACGCATTCATACAAACTCGCTATTAACGTTGCTTTTTTTTAAGGCATCTGTCATTTTAACGAGAACAGGTGTACGCAAGGCTGCTGCAAAATCTTTTTACTCTCCCACTCAGTTGCGTCTGGCCGCCGGCGCTGTCGGTCGTAGTGTAAACAAACAGACGCCTGTGTGCACGTGTATCTGCAGCGATGGCATCAGCTCCACGAGCGCACTGGATCCAGGCGGAGGCGTTTGCTCTCATAAGGCTATGAGAAGACAATTTTGCGGAGTTCCTTTGCAAACTGCTTTCCCGCATGGACGCATGCGAGACTGCGTTTTGAAAGCGAATAAACGTGGAACGCTCTGGGTTTCTGAGTGTGTGCTGTCGCACCGCAAACTGCCACGGGTGCCTCTGTCACTTCGCGTTGGGACGCGGCACATCTTTTTTTTTTTTTTCGTCACGCCGCGCATTCCTTAGGCGAACGCACTCCGCCTTGTTTCATATTCATACCAAGGAGGTTTAAAAAAAATTCTGGAGTGGAAAGCTCTCGCAACGCCTTGCCAGCAAAAGTGAAGCCAGCTTTTGCCCACCAAAGAGCTCGGAAACATGCTCTTTTCTGGAGGTGCCCCACTCAGAGACCAAATGGCTTTGATCTGTTAGTGTAAATACTACGTTAATTATGAAATAAAAGATCGTTGTTGCCGACAAAAGTAATCCGTCCAGAGGAGTATTGACGATTGATCTACAATAAAATTTGCCATGACTTGGAGGCTTATTTGCGAAAACTAGTAACGCAACGACACACTTGGAGCAGTATCTGACCCTAAAAGTCGCCATATTAAACTCGGCTAGCGTGCGAGGAAAACGCTGGCTTTTGGTCGCCAACGCCGATGGTATCATCGTACCCCTACTAAGATGGCGGGCGCCGCCGCCATCTTGTGGTGGGTACGGCTTCACTCTTGCGCAATAGTCGCCACTCCAGCAATTTTTTGTTTAACCTCCTTGATTCATACCCAACAGGCTGCGTCTTGATTCTTCTTCTATCTGAAGATCAATGAGTCTCTTCGACTGTCTTATGCGCTTTTCTCGCAACGCGAAGTACAAAGCAACTAAATGCTTTATTTGCTGCAGCTTAGCGTCATTGTTCAGCTGCACTATAGCTGCACTGCCATGTCAGCCATGTTGCTTGTGTTCATGTTGCTACTGGATAAGCGTCGTCTTGGCTAATTGTGGCCATGTATTGCGCGATACAAAATTTTAACCGTTTATTTTTTTTGTGAAGCGACTTCCCACATGTCTTTTAAAATAAATAACTTCACTTTTCTACAACTCTACGTGACCTTGCTCAACTTTTCAGGCCATTTTTTGTCTGAATTATCGACATTGGTATCATGAACTAATGACATTACTTTTTCCTGTGTAGCACCATCACGGATCGAATGGCATTCTTTGCACCGAATGACATTCGAACCTAATGACATTAACACCTCCAGTGTGACTGGGTATTACAATGGGCTCTAGAAACGCCGCTCTTCCATCTTTCGCTGTGACTGCGCTGCGGTTTTTAAGTGCGAATGCACTTTATAAGCGACCCTGAATCCGCCGTCCCATAGCAACGGCGCGAGGAAAGGAGAGGAGCGTCTGTAGCAACGGCGCAGTGACGTCACACCCCACGTGACTGCGCGCGCTCCGCCTCCTCACCGCGGTTTGCGCGGGCGCGCGCCGGCACCGCACCGCTCTAGTGCTTCGCCGCTCCTTCTCTCGCCGTTCGCTCTCTCTCCTCCCTGCGCCCCACTCTCCCGTCCGCTGGCTGGGCGCCTCTCGAAATGTGTGCTCGAGACGCCGCTGTGAAACGCCAACGGCGACCACAAGGCTGAGATTATGGCCGTCAGGTACAATGACAACACAAACAGGTGCTGATGAATGTGTAAATAAATGGTTACGGTACAAATCCTCGTCTCGTCATTAATTTACGCCATTAAAATTACTGCGCCGTGTACTCTCGGCGCAAGAAATGCATTCGCATTTCCTCACGATTCCCTTCGGGAGGTGGGGGCATTTTTTGCTCAACCTACCGCTTGTTTGTTGAGGAGTTTGTAGCAGACATTTATACGGTATCATTCAAGGAATTTTCCTTATTTATCAGTCATTTGATTAAAGGATAAAAAGTAAAAGTAATCTCTTTTTACAGTATTTTTATTTATCCAGATTCTGAGTACAATTATTTAGACAAGCAGGAGAACATTCCAATCTAACCAGATCGAGAACGGAGGCTTTCGCACAGTTACTTAAGCTAGGGTGAGCGCTATCGACTGAGCAGCCAAAAGTAGTTCACATAGATAGAAGCTTCATGTTAACTTTGACATCGTCTACATTTTTGCCACAGAATACGATAGTACTGCGGTGACCTAGAAAGGCCAACTGTCGTACTACGAAGCTGACGACGCTTTCATCAGGTATTAGATTTTCCTGCTAAGTTTCAGCAATGTTTTCACCAACCACCGTATTAGAGAACTAACGTCATACTAAACAATTGAGTTAGTGAACGGCCTTTAGCACCTTTCAAGAACCGGTCTTGCAACAAAGTGCGGCTTTTTCGGGCACTCAAATCGGAAAAGTCAAATGATCATTACGGTAGCATCACAGCTACCTTTACCCGCACTATGAGCAAAAAAACCCGGCTACAACAGCGTCAGTCTCGCAGTTCGCAGATTCCTTTCCCGCACTGATGAAATAATTTAAGGTTCCGCGTACACGCGTGTGAGCGTGTCGCGACCACTACTAAGCGTTCAGCAGAGCCGAATGGATGGTACGACGACATTGAGTTCGCCTGCGGTGACCGGTTTAAAAGCACGCTGTCGGCCTGCATCGAACGCTCCCTCTGCACCGCTACGACCGAAAGGGAAAGGCCGAAACACGCGTTTAATATTTTTGACGATCAGCTTCTTTCAGTTACTTGAACAAACAGTTTTAGTTTGGCGTCCTCAGTAGTTCTGCAGAGGCGGGCTTCGTTATAAATGACTCCCACCACACGTGCTCAAAGGTGCTGCAGGCGCCCAAGTAAATATACTGGCGCCCGGCGGACGCCCAACTAAACTGTTCAATGACTAAAATGAAGGCACTGACCTGTAAAAAATCTTTTATTATTGTTGGTTCCTTCAATATGGCAACACTGCCTTTGTCAGAAAGAATGGGGAACGAACACGGGCGCTCAGGAAATTAAAAGAATTCAGCGAAATACAGCAAATGCTGAAAAGCAGAAAAAACAATCTAAGAAGCCAAATGCACATGAGGCGGTGAACAAAGCACTGGCGGTTGCGCGCGATGTTCTCGCAACACTGAACGACAAATAGCTCACACGCTCCCTTATGCATTGGCCTAAGATGACTTGGAGGCGAAAGTTACTTCTTTTTTGTCGCTATATTGAAGTTCCTTTCCTCCCTCGCAAACCTTTCCACACCTAACGGGGCTTTGTGCAGCGTCCAGTATATTGGACACTGCCAAGCTTTCCGTTCCTTACGTAGTTTTGCGCTGCCTCCGTGATCGGCCCAGCTTTGACGCTGATAAACCGACTACAACATGCAATGTATATTCGCTTCTCACGCAGTGTACATTTCTAAAGTCAGCAATATGCACGTGCAGTGTAGCGCTACGTTAGTCTTTTAGTCGCTCGTAATTTAACGAACAAGTATCAAAAACATCCCTATCATCGCTCTCAGGTGCATAGCCAGAAAAGCAGGTCCTTTCGTGAGGAAGCCTTTAGTGCTGTTTTTGAAACCTTCCCGAAACTTGCCACAATCTCCTACTATTCGTGTACTTTGATGAGTCAGTGTTTCGTTGAAGGTATGTCCCAAGCTACTTGGCCGATCATCGGTTTCTTGGGCAATGTCGCCCTTGCTCGGCTACAGGTCGTTGCCGACTCATCGACCGTAGAAGCTTGGGCAGTGGATAGGCCGACCTAAGCTTCCGAGCACGCCATAACATCTAGCCACTGTACCTGCACCAGGTCGGCCTCCGACGCTGGCACGAGGTCTAAGGTCAGCATTAGCGCCGAGCGCGCGGTTTTTTGTTGGCCGGAGAGGTCGGCTGTACGTCGGGCCAGCGCTGTTGGCCGACCGCGGTTGCGGACTGCCTTTTTCTTTTTCTTCAACTTCACGCCGCCGGTGTTTCTCTTTATGCCTTGCCTGCATGGTGCAAGATCGCGCAGAGGCCATGTAGCGGGCCAACTTTTCGAAGAAAAGAAGCGTCAAGAAGAGCGCTCGCTAACCAGGCCTGTCTCTACGGCGTAGCACTGTCTCTTGCATATTAACGCGATAGCGTTAGAGAGCTCGTGTCGCAGAAATTCCCGTGTCGGCGTCGTTACCCGACGCTTGTGATGCGAAAGATCGTCCGTGAGCGAAAAATCGAGAAAGATGGCAAATAAAATAAACTATAAAAATATTCGGTCCCATTGAGGATCGAACACGGGCCGTTAGCGTGGCAAGCAGATGTGCTACCACAAAGCCACCATGTTACTTGCAGCTGCTTCGGCAAAAAACCTTACATAAATGCCATGTAGTGGATGGAGTCTCCTTAACACATTTCGTTCGGCAGGTGTCACGACGACACACACACACACACACACACACACACACACACACACACACACACACACACACACACACACACACACACACACACACACACACACACACACACACACACACACACACACACACACACAAATTTACAAACAGCTCCAAAATGGACAACCATGTCTATCTAGCGGAAAACATATCAAACAAACAGCAAACACTATGACCTCAGAGATGGCAAACGCGCCGCGCGATTGTCATCTCGGAGGCCATGCGACTGCAGCAGAGCCCTTGCTAATCGATGAGTGCCGGCGGGACATTCACGCCAAGTAGTCGCTCTCATGTCAGGGTTGTCTTGGCGACGGTGACGTTTGGCCTCCGCTTCTCGAGCTCAAAGTTTTGCGTCATTTTGGCGTCGCTGACGCCTGTGATCGGCTTCCCGCGCTCGTAGTTGGGGATCCACATCAAGGTGACGACGCCTCATTTCAGCTTCCCTAGCTCTCAGCAAGGCATCCTCATGGCGTTGTTGGCGTTTCACTTCCGGTTTCCTGGCCTGACCACATCGCGCGCGCGGGCGCGTGTGTCTGTGTGCGCGTACGTGTGTGTGTAACAACACACATTAATAAGTGTGCACTTCGTGGTTGAAGTGCGCACTAGGGGCCGGATTTCGGTATCACGTTCAACTCTTAAAGGCGAAGCTTAAGGGTCCCCCTTTTTTTTTTTCTTTTGTGCATGCGGGGCGGTGTTCCTGTTTATCCAGAACTGCATGTGCATCGCATTTCCTTTTTACCACTCACAACGGGTCATTCCACGCCAAACGTCCCAGCCATTTCTTTGACTATCTCAAACGTATTCGAAAAAACAAAAGGAGTGCTGATTTATTGCATTGGAAACAGTGGATGTAGAATACATTAGAGTGAAAAAGATTTTTGTCGCGGTGGGAGCCTACGAATTTCCCAGAATGTTTTTTGAGTGTTCTTTGTCAGAAAATTATGCTGAGTATCGTTTCTCATTTCAATTCAAAATTTGGTACACATTTTGAGCAAAGGCGTTTGTGTAAGGTGTTCGAAGCTCAATTAGATTACGGCCAATTGTTCTTTCCATCTACCTCTCTAAAAGTTTCGCCAGGAACTTCTATTCTTTGTATTTATTTTTTTTCGGGAAATATTGCGCTGTGTATGAGTATCTGAGCAATAATTACTCTAGGGAAGCTATATTTGCGTTAGCAATATTTTCAGACAACTGAACTCCGTCATTCTCATGAGAAAAAAAATAAATTTCATAAAATATTCGTTTTATTCCATGTTTTAACAATGACAGTTGGCAGCGCAGCTTTCAAACCATGCAGACATTTTTTGCCAAATATTCATATTGGAAAACTTTATACTATATTTCTGTATATTGTTTGGGCTGTTGCATGTGGTGCTCATGGAAGCAACAATATATATAATAAAGCGAATGTTTGCCCTCTCATAGCTATAGTCATGGCAATGTTGATTTGGCATCTATTGTCAATATTTGCAGGAAGCTTTACGAAGCTGAACCTTTGTGAATTTATGAAGCTCATTGTTTTCCTTCCTTCCTCCTCGCATGCAACGTTATCCTTGTTGGTGAAAAACACGCTCGATCACTTTCTACAGTTAACTTATTTTACCTAGTTAACTAAAGAGAAGTTAACTTCGTAAGCTAACCTCTGGAAGGCCTCAGGCTTTACCGCTAATTTTTAATTATTTTTTGTATCTAGTTTAACTCTCTCTACCTGGACTACGCCCTCTTTTCCGATTTCTTTTCGTTTACATCTTTAGCTAACGTATGCTTTTGCTTCCCCGCTTCTTTAGTGCTTGCTCGTGTTCGACATTCTATGCAGGGACATACACAAACGTCTAGTAGGCAAATTGGAAACATGCCCACGATTAAATATTTACATACCGAGTGATCACACCCAGTGGTCGAAGATATCTATTGAAGCAGTATCTTGGTGGCAGAGCTCCGCTGGCGCAGGTTTTTTTAGATCGCAACACAACAGTGGCCAGCAAATGGCACCCAGGTACAGGCCGACAAGAAGTAGACAGAATAGGCAAAAAAAAAATAGAAAGATTGTCGAATCCTTAATTGCTCGTTCACCAGAAGGCACTCCTGTGCTAAAAGAAAAAAAACAACCTTTATTGTATTGCTAATGCTTCAAGCAAAAGCGCGTGTTTCGTACTAAAAGCGTGATATAACAGGTGTGACAATTCGGAATCAAACGGTGTCGTTTCAAAGATGTTGCGCTTGGCAATATCGTTGAACAACAACTGAACATCTATGGGTTCCTTTTTTTTTTTTTGAACAGCAGACGCAAGGTTTTGCGCGGATTAAACTTCGCGTCCATTCGGCTCGTGATACCCCCCCCCCTTCACACCTTAGCAACAGTTTCATGCAGACTCTTCATTTATAGGGATGCTTTCCAGCTCTCCACGCCAGGCATCTGTCGTCGGCGTGAAGTAGTAATAGGCAGTGTGAAATGCGAATGCTGTTAACGACAAGGGTCTGCGCTGTCGCTAACTAAATACCAGTGTAAGAAGTGCCAAATCGATGTACTATCGTTGGGCTTAATGACACTGCCAGGAGAAGCAAACCCCGCTTCTCTTCCACTGTTCTTTCATTCTGCTGACGTGTCCATCCAAAGAAGGCTACGAAAAAGCAGTAAGAGTTGCCTGCACCTCGCAATGGTTCGAGTGGAAAAGTCCTGCTGAGCTTGATTTAATTACGCGTAGTTCATTTTGCGATGCCCGAACGGAGCACGCTAAGTGACGTGTAACATTAGTATTACCCTCCACATAATTTGCGTCGACCCGACCTGTCATGGCTTCGCGATTCATTTCTAGTTGCTAGAAGCAGTACTGCAAATTAGTGCATTTTCCTATGGCGTGCAGCGCTTTATTTCCACTATAATAAACAGAAGAGTAACGTTAGAAGCTTATTTGTACATTATGCGCTACCTTTCATGTCAACTAGACGCAATAAATTCTTATTGAATAGTAACGCCTATTCTTAACGATTTTGAGCCATTACATAATGGTTGCAGAGCGACAGTAGAATGAAGTAGACTGCACAGTAGACTGAAGTGTTACCCTACCTGAACGTGCCCATGAGTAACCTGGTCTTGAGTACACTCCTGGAAATTTACAGTGGCGTGCGTGTCTAGACCGCGCTCTTTTGGAGGGATGCACGCGAACTAATGAAATAAGATTGCGACTTTGTTGGGCTCGTTAGCTCTATACTTGGACGCCGCACAGCCGAAACCGCGTTCTCTTTGTGGCGGCTTGCACCAAGCTGACGAACCGAAAAAAAAATGAGCAAGAGACATATAAGGCAGTATGAAAGCCCTATAACACATAGCCTCATCGAGGCTTTTTCAAAGGGTTAACATATTTTGTGACAGTAATCGTGACTCTTCAATAACCGTATAGCCCAGCGTTCTTAGCGCAACTTTGTCTGCCATAAATATATTTTTCTTCAGTGCCCTGGTAACATATACACATAAACATTGCACGCCCTGCGCCTTACGAGGCACCTAGATGACATAGCGCCTGCGGCTATACTCCAGATCATCTATAGAGGCCTCCTTCACAGATTATCTTATGTATGCGCGGCGGCATTCGCGTTAAGTATCTTATTATTAGGAATCTCGAACATATAGCTTACACCATTATTTAGAACTCTTTAAATAACGCACACGTATTATTGCAGCGTGGTAGTTAAATTTCGGTCATTAAATAAATGAATGAAATTAAACTTTGCAGAGTGTCGCGATAACTTGCTACAGGTGTGTTGAAAGCTGTCTCGTGCTATACAGCCGTGAACATCGCCGTTCTACCCTCCGCGACCGTCTGCAGCCTGGTCGCAAAGGATGGCCACCAGTCGACCATTTGCTCGTAAGACGGACTTGTGGCGCACCGTCGTCCGCCGTCCACTTTGTTTCCACTGCGGAGAAGCCGGCCATGTTTACCGCATTTGCCCTTACCGTGAACAGCGATCTCAAACTTTTGCGCCGACCTTTCCACGTGCTCGTTTCGACAACCGCCGCGACAGCGACATGCGCCCGCAAGCCGAGCCATTTGGTCCGTATCGTCGACCCCGCTCTCCGTCACCTGCGCCGAGCTCTTCGCCGCACAGTCGTAGTTATGCCGACGCCGTCGGGGACAGATCCCCCAGCCCTCGTCGGGGAAACTAACAGCAGCGACCTTTGGGGGGAAGGTTGCCGCCCGTCGAAATGCTCCAACACCCCCAACCGTAGGATTCGGCGATACGACGGACGATGCGACGTTGCCGACTCCCAAGGAAATCGTAAGCGCCGACCTAGCTGTTTACATAGACGGACGCCCAGTGACAGCGCTGGTGGATACTGGTACGGATTTCTCTATTATAAGCCGGAAGCTCGCCGACTGCCTCATAAAAATGTTAAAACTTCATGGACGGGGCGCAACATCAAAACCGCGGGTGGTCAACTGATGACGCCGACTGGCATGTGTATACCGCCAGGATTACCATCGGTAATTCGGCTTTCGTTGCTACGTTCGTCATTTTGTCGGAGTGCTGCAAAGACATGATCTTGGGAATGGATTTCCTGTCTGAATACGGCGCCGTTATAGACATTCCGGACAGGTCGGTTACATTTTGGATGGCCCCAGAACAAATTTCGGATATGCGCTGGGCAGATCAGCCACGTAAACATCTGCGCGTCTTCGACGATGACCTAACCATCCCTCCGCGGTCAAGCGCTCTCGTGTCTGTAACATGCGACCTACTAGGCAAGTCCGACAACATCGCCGAACAAATTCCAACATTGCTATTCAGCCATGTTGGAACGCAGGATGACGGATGACAAAGAAGCGAGCAGCATGAGCTGCAGCTGTGGGCTCTCTGAGGAAGACGACGTTGAGGCGTCTGCTCTTTTTGTTATCTGAATACAGACTTGTCGTTCCTCGTCGCAACGTGGTCCTGTTTCTTGTTATTTCCGCGTTGCGACAATATGATATGAGGAGATGTTGGCGCGGCTATTTCTGATAGCTCTTAGTGGGGTCGACAGACAGCCACTCTATGCCTCGCAGCATTCGAGCGAAAGATACGCATTCTAATAAGCGCTATATACGGACAAAAGCGTGTACTGCTCTTTGTCTCGAGAGAAGTTTCGATACATTCCAACACTAGGAGCGTGCTTGCACCTAGCCAATTACGGCGTTGTGCACCAATCCTGAAGCTTTGCAGAACCATGCAGTTGAAGGAATCTTCAGAGAGAGCGTCACGATACGCGTGAAGATGCTGACACACTTACTTATTTCTTCTTCTCTTTTTTTTTACCAAGGTCACATGGCCACTCGCGATAAACAGCGCCGCAATATATGCGCAAGATTTGATACCAAGAAAATATGTCTGTAGCGTCATTCCGTAACGTTTCGCTCAATGTGAAAAATGGCGACACAGTCACCTTCCTGCGCGTGCTTCGCATAACATCGATTCCCTTGGTACGTGGGATCTGCCTAATTTTTCCCTATCTTGGGGTTACTGGGAAGCATTTTTTTTTCACAGGTTCAGCTAGGGCGATGCCCAAAAGCGCAACATTGACCGGCACGCTTTTTGCATCCATTGTAATACCAATGCTTCCGAAAGTGGAAACAGCGCGAGAAACTAAAGCGGCAGCGTTCCAGAGCACGCGCCCAACGTTCTGTGGCACGCCCATCTGCTGTAACCGTTATCGACCGGCGCTCAATTACAGCTTACGTTCCGAAAAAAGAAGCTTTGGGTTGCGGACTCGCACTAGCATTACAAGTCGAAGGCCTGCTCCCATTGGTCGGCGCTTTCTGCAAGCATATTCATGACCCACTTCTCATTACAGGCTTCAATGTGTTGTTTTCCTTTACTTTATTGATTCCCATTTGACGCCGTTATGAATGGAGTCCGACCTATACCTGCACGAAAGAGGCCCTCATGATATCATTGGTAATGTGACAGCTTCTAGACTACCCTCATGGTAGTATAGAAGCTGTCAGGTCTTACTGTTTATGAACTCATTTTTTTATGTAATAATAAAGGTGACCGGAATTAGAGTCCCGTTTTCTTCATTAATTCATTAATGCCAAACACGGCAACATTAAAGATTTTTTCCCTGTCAAAAACACCTGCAAATGTGCCCTGTTGGTGCGGTTCCGGCAATTTCACTTTGTTAATTCAATTAAAATAACAGAATATGGTGAGCCAAGTGAGTGCTGCGGCTGTATAACAAAAGCTAGTCTTTCGCTGAATATTGTTCGACCGATTGAAAAAAAAAATGTCCATGGGATATTTTACACTATCGTTAGGAACACTTGAAGGGGAAAATGTTAGCGCTAATGTAATAAAGATCTACGCGTGCACATATTTCGCTTCATCAGCCATATAATCCTTTCTCCTTAGTAAATAAATAACTAGAATTCAGAACAGAAAGAAAAATGACTGACATTTCATCGCATGAGGTAACTGATACGCCAAGTGGCACGTCGATTCGCTTGTACAGTGACCCTTTCAATGTACCAGCAGAACGTGAATTAAGGTTCGAATAAATAAAACATAGTATGGAGTCAAATTTTAAGTAACAGGTTGCTAGAAATAAATAGAATTGCTTTGCTTCGGAAAAATTCTTGCTCCGCAGTTCAAGTAGGCAGAGTTGCGGATTTGGCATTTCATAGCGCGCTTGAACTTCTGACTCTAGCGAAATTACTGATCACTTACTAAACACCAGAGTTGCCAAAATTTGGGTAATATGAGGTTACTATTAAAAAGAATCAATAGTCATAGACATGTCCCGGTAGCGAATTATGACTTCCTGGCGCGGCAGCGCACGCGAGAGAGAAAAAAGAGAGAGCGAGGAGGACGCCAGCGGCTCCCACGCGGCTCCTCCGCGACCGCTTGCGCGCTATTGGTTCTCCTCTTAGGGTCACGTGGCTGGGCACGCGAGAGCGTTTACGAACGCACGCACGCACGGAGTAGTGTTTACGGCTGTTCCATCGTACGGAAGCACGCTACTCCTTGCCACGCGGCAGATTCGCCCCACGCACATGGCGGACGCTCAAGTACGCGCGCCTGTTCCGAGTTCCGCTTGCCCATCTCGCGTTGAGCGGGTTTCAATAAACGTGCTTCCGAGTGACATGTTGTACACGAGTACGCCTACGTGCGAAATAAACGCCAGATCTCATAGCCCATGTAACATCGAACAGGTTTCGATGAGCACGCGGACGTTCACGCGTGAGTTAGACGCAAGTTCTAACTGCCCATCAAACGTGAAGTGCCTCCGCGTCGACCTGTGCACGGACGGCGACGCAACACGAGTGGATCGCCAGCTACAGTAGGAAAAAACGAACACGAACATGATCGTCGACAGGGAAACCCGAAATCCAAAGAGGAAAGTTCATGTGTTCGTTTCTTCTACAAGTGGTGAATAGGCCAGTCTAATAATAACATTTGATGATATCGACGCCAATTGCGAAAACGCTAAATGCGAAAGCGCTAAATGCTCGCTCATCGTATCGAAAGGCGCGACGCTAAGGGTGACCACGGTGGTCTAGGACGTCAGTGACATGTAGAATGTTAAATGGGGGCGTAAACACGCGAAAATGGACTATCGAAAATGCAAACATTACATGGCCGCAGGCCCGTAGCCAGGAGAGGGGGGGCGGGGGGCCAGCCCCCCCCCCCAAATTTTTTATGATATATGGGTTTTACCGAAAAGAAATAATGGAAATAGGCGTTGTGCTCAATAGTCAAAGTTTTTCAGCAGTGGGCGCACCCCGCAAAAAAATTCCTGGCTACGGGGCCTGCATGGCCGTATGCTAGGAGGTTAACCCCCGTATTCACAAACGCTCCTCGACTCGAATTTCGTCCTTCACTTGAACAAGTCGAGCACAGCGCCGCTGTTCCGACCGAAAATGACGCCGCGCTTCTCAAGAATCGCTGCAGATAATCGCTGATATGCAGTGATTTGTTCCGCCTAGAAACGGCGCTCCCATCGACTTTCTCAAGTCAAGGTGGAGCGTTGAGTGAAGGGACGTTCTAGAATACGGGGGTAATGCTTCAGCAGTGCGTTGCTTGCGGCGCGATCCGATCTGCCACTCAAACTTTTGAACGAGCCAAACGGGCGACAGGCCGCAAATAGGAAAAGTTGGTGATAAAATCTTGTGCAGTTAAGCATGGTTCAATGGACGCGGCTATTTTCAGGCATGGCTTTCCAAAATGGAAAATAATCACACAATATCACCAAATTCACAGTGAAAACAGAGGCCTCTCGGTTTCAGTTCAAAACAACCTTTCAAGTACACTAATCGTACCAGTCACTGACAGTTTTGCGGACTTCAGCAGCGGCATTTCCATGCTGCAGCTGCGCATTCAGTCCAAAGCACAGCGTCGCGCCTTTCGATACGATGAACGAGCATTCAGCGTTTTCGCATTTAGCATTTCCGCGATTGGCGTCGATATCATCAAATGTTATTATTAGACTGGGCCTATTCGCCACTGTAAAAGAAACGAACACGTGAATTGCCTCTTTGGATTTCGGG
Organism: Rhipicephalus sanguineus; assembly: GCF_013339695.2. Lineage (NCBI taxonomy): Eukaryota > Metazoa > Arthropoda > Arachnida > Ixodida > Ixodidae > Rhipicephalus > Rhipicephalus sanguineus. The sequence goes on along the minus strand of NC_051177.1, from coordinate 161,153,500 downwards.
TTTCCCTGTCGACGATTCAATGTCGTGTTGTATTTCCTACTGTAGCTGGCGATCCACTCGTGTGGCGTCGCCGTCCGTGCACAGGTCGACGCGGAGGCAGTTACGTTGACACTCGGAACCATCTGATCATCGAAACTCGCGAAACCCCGCTTGCAGGCGCCCTCGGCGCGCGTATCTGCGGCCTCTCGGTGGGCGAGGGGTGCTTCCGAACAATGGAACAGCCGTAAACACGCCTCGCCGTGCGTGCGGAAACGTGCTCGCCAGCACAGCCATCGTGACCCCAAGAGAAGAACCAATAGCGCGCAAGCGCTCCTACGAGGGCCGCTGGCGTCCCCTCGCTCTCTCTTTTTTATCTCTTCGCGTGCGCTGGCCGCGGCCAGGCGAAATCATTAATACGCGTCCCGGCTACATCGCGGGTAATATCTACGCGTAGTCACGGCCGGTCTGGAGAGGCGCGTCGGCGTTTCCGCCCACGTTCTCCAGTTGGGTCACTGGTGTAGTAACTAATTTTGTGATTGCTAATAACACAAGAAACATATACTTGGTTTGATTTTATTAACGTAACATCAAAAAAGCACAAATTAAGGGAAACAAGTGTCGCCCTACAAGGTATGATTAGATCGCATTCTTAAGCGCATAAGAACGTCCATCGGGGGGATCGGAGATCTCTGTTCGTTCCGCTTTCGTTCTGGCGGTGTTACGTCACAAAAAGTGGGCGGTCCGCAGCTCTCTTCCGCCGAGAGGCAGGGACAGCCAATCGTCAAGCGGTGAGCGGCGAGCTTTCCGGAATAGACGCGCATCGTTTGTCCTCGTCAAGGGGACCGAATATTTCAAAAAGAACTGGAGGGGGATCGGAGATCTCTGTTCGTTCCGCGTTCGTTCTGGCGGTGTTACCGTCACAAAAGTGGGCGGTCCGCAGCTCTCTTCCGCCGAGAGGAAGAGGACAGCCATCGTCCAAGCGGTGAGCGGCGAGCTTTCCGGAAGTAGACGCGCATCGTTTGTCCTCGGCAAAGGGACCGAATATTTCAAAACGACGTGTTTCTCGCCTTCTAATAAATACAGTTGTTATACGAAAAGATATCTTTTTCTTTTCAAGCTCAAGCAGTTTCTGAAACAGCAATAGCTTTGAGTGATGATATTTATTGGTGTTAGTTTTTCTAACGTGCTTCCTATGTTAAGTCGCGCACGCGAAAAAAAAAGAAAAGTAGCGGTTGGGGCAGTTTTTCAAATGTCGTCCCACCGGAATGTCTGGCTTGGTCCCGGGTGTCGGATCGTCAAAGGGGAGTTTCCGCTGCCTTTTATAAAAGAGCACCCACAGATAGCTACGCCGTCGCGCCCGCTGGGGCCGTCGTTCACGAGTGAGGGACCGGGACGACACGTGGCAAGAGCTGGTAGCGGCTTTTGAACTAAGAAGTCCACTGCGCATAAGACCACAGCCCAGTGGCAGGCTCGTTCATTTCGTTCGCACTGTTCGTTTCGAGAACCGAAAGCGACGCCGCACTCGCTCAAGGCTTCAAACGCATCTCGCACCTCCAACCACAAAGAGAAGCACACATCGCAAGCGCCATTTTCTGAAAATCAGCTGTTGCGGCCAGCCGCAACCGCCGCATCATGCCGTTGCGAAGCCGTTTATTCGCTCGAGAGAACGCGTGCGAACGGCCCTCGCGATCCGTTCGTTTGTAGCAGACGACATGCTCGTTATGACGCGGTATGACGTCACCCAAAAAATAAACGATCAAGCAAGAAGAAAAATGGCTACGCCCCTCAGAGACGTGGTTTTTCCGGCTTCGGCTAATCGCGTGGGCCGCCAGAATGGGTGCAGAACGAACGGCGCAGAACAGAGATCTCCGATCACCCTACTCGTTATGACGCGATATGATGTCACCAAAAAAGAAAAGATCAAGCAAAAAAAAGAAATGACGACACCCACCGGCCTTGAGTGGCATCTCCCGCTTCAGCCAATCAGCGCGCTTGTTCTTCCCCAGGAGAACGAACAAGCGGAACGAACAGATCTCCGATCGCCCCCCACATGTTTCTCGCCTTCTAATAAATACAGTTGTTATACGAAAGATATTATTGCGATAGCAATTATATGGACAGTCTCGGCTGATTTTTGCCGTCGCCGTCGCCGCCGTCATGCACCGTATATGTATAAGTATGTATATCTCCACATCCCATCTCCCCTTTCCCCCTCTCCAATTTCCCCATCTCCACTTTCCCTCTCCCCTCCCCTTTCCACGTTCTCTCTCCATTTCCCCCTCTCCACTTTTTATCTCCCCTCCCCCTCTCCACTTCCCCTCTCGCATTTCCCCCTCTCCACTTTCCCTCTTCCCTCCCCCTGTCCACTCTTCCTCTGAAACGCGGGCTAGACATACCGAAATTCTCTCCTGCGCAACGCCGTGATGAGCACCAGCGCATGCCCGTCCCCTCCCCCTCTCTCTCCACTCCTACGCTGCCCCCCTCTCACATGCCTGCCGACTGCGTTCCCCGCTCGCCCTGTGAGAATTAATGGCCAGGCTAGAGGGAAGACAAGACGCGCGTAGCGTTCCTCTTCGGTTTCCACGACGCCAGGTCGGTAGCATGCCCAAAGAACGCCAACGGAACGCGATCGTGCAAGTGCTCCGGCTTCGCATCGCCTCATGCTCCCCTTTAGCGGGAAATGGTGTAATTTTCTTGCTGTCGCATTCATTGCTTCGCCCTTGCGGCGAAACTGTGACTTTTGTTTTTCTTTTCAAGCTCAAGCAATTTCTGAAAGAGCAATAGCTTTGAGTGCTGATATTTATTGGTGTTAGTTTTTATAACGTGCTTGCTATGTTAAGTCGCGCACGCGAAAAAAAAAAAAAGAAAAGTAGCGGTTGCGGCAGTTTTTCAAAATGTCGTCCCACCGGAATGTCTGGCTTGGCTCCCGGGTGTCGGATCGTCAAGGGAGTTTCCGCTGGCTTTTATAAAAGAGCACCCACAGATAGCTACGCCGTCGCGCCCGCTGGGGCCGTCGTTCACGAGTGAGGACCGGGACGACACCTGGCAAGAGCTGGTAGCGCTTTTGAGTCCCTGCGCGTAAGACCACAGCCCAGTGGCAGGCCCGTTCATTTCGTTCGCACTGTTCGTTTCGAGAACTGAAAGCGACGCCGCACTCGCTCAGGGCTTTAAACGCATCTCGCACATCCAACCGCAAAAGAAGCACACGTCGCAAGCGCCATTTTCTGAAAATCAGCTGTTGCGGCAGCCGCAACCACAGCATCATGCCGTGCGAAGCCGTTTGTTCGCTCGAGAGAACGCGTGCGAAGCGTGCGTTCGTTTGTAGCAGACGACATGCTCGTTATGACGCGGTATGACGTCACCAAAAAATAAAAGATCAAGCAAAAAGAAATATGGCTACGCCCTCAGAGGCGTGGTTTTTTCCGGCTTGGGCTAATCGCGTGCACCGCCAGAATGGGTGCAGAACGAACGGCGCAGAACAGAGATCTCCGATCACCCTACTCGTTATGACGCGATATGACGTCACCAAAAAAGAAAAGATCAAGCAAAAAAAAAAAAAATTGCGACACCCCCGGCCTTTAGTGGCATCTCCCGCTTCAGCCAATCAGCGCGCTTGTTCTTCCCCAGGAGAACGAACAAGCGGAACGAACAGATATCCGGTCGCCCCCATGTGAGCAATTACAGCTTGTCCTAAGTTGATCTCGGTGGCGTTCTGATACTAATGTTGCGACTTACAGTAGTCAGTAACTTGATCCTACTTAAAAAGAAAAGTTTATATAGCAGCGAGCCAAGGCTCTTGCCGAGGACATCGCACGATGTTCCCCGGACGACGGCTCCTGGAGGCCTAGCCCGGGCCAGTGATTTCTCGTTGGACTCTAAATAAAGTTTATTACCTGCCTACTTTCCAATTACTATGTTTACACAAAACTTACATGGATTGGGTAACCTTGCAATCACCGTAACTCTTGAAGTTCTTTCACATTTACCTAAAAAATGCATGGGTTTGCTTTCCAAATAATATTTTTACATTTATTACGCATATGCCAAGCTATATCGGTTCCGCGCCTTTCACTAAAATCCAGTGCAAATGTCAGTGCATGTAAGTGACAGAAAAGCGACTAAAGGTAAGATAGAAGGAGGTGAGCTACTGTTTCTTACATTGCAGATGTGATTGCAAAAACGCACCAGAATAGATGCACGGGAGAACGCGCGGGCAGTGTAAAAAGATCAAAAGAGTGCCCCACACTCGCACGTATTTACGTGGTATAGTGACTTCAGTGCGATCATTCGTATTTTCACACTCTTGCAAATTTGGATTATGTTACATTCGATAATTTTAACCTTGATTCAGTTGCATTCTTGATGCGATCGATTGCATGTAGTACGATACATTCTATTGAGCCAGAAATTACCTTGGCGCGAAGGTGTACGAAAGAGTCGCAGTGCCACTTTACGCTTTTGCCCAAGACTTTTGCAATGCGAAAGCCACGTCTGTCTTCTTTTTATCCTCAGACGATCGTGTTGACACCTTCTGAAGATCGATTGAAAACTCTTTACTAATAACAATGTTCTCCACTCTTAAAATACAGGCTTTTACTTTCAGCTGCTAGATTATTGTGTGGAATACGTATAGTATGGCAGTGCATTTAATCTGCACTCGGGAAGCCATGGTCATGTCTCATAGCTTTGACTGCCAAGGAATGTCCATTTCTGCCGTGAGCATTGAAATTTGTTTTTCCTGTACCCCAGGCTACCATGCGAAGCCAAGGACTGAATATACGCTAGACTTTACATACTGACTTCACCACGCAACAAATACTAGTGTATGTAGCCGAAAGTGTAGTGTATGTACCCCTTTCCAAATATCTCCATATACTTTTCCCTCTCTTGTGGTGGTTAGGCACAAATATAGCACGAAAATGGGCGCAAAACAAGCAATGTATTATCATCCATATGCCTTCCAGAAAAAGTGTCAGTACGGGTCGAGCCTCCTTTTGGTGTTCGCAGTGATGCAGGCGTTGTATCAGTGGCAGGCAGTGAATGACGTGGTGCCAGACGCAGCGCGCGTCAATTGATAGAGCGGTGGTGCAGCCGGTGCTTGCACAGTCATCAGTCACCCACGTCCGGGTGGTCGGGGAACGGAAATGTTGCCCACTCAAGTGCGTTTGCTCCAGATGTCTCTTGGGAAACGTCTGCCACAGCTTCTCACGCCAAAGTGTCGGTTCTGCCTTCCTCATGCCGTTGCGGTGTTTACCAGTAATCCGTTCTTCACCTGGCTGGCATTCGCTAAAGAGGAACGCCCCACCCTTCCATCATCGTTGTTCTTTTTATTGGTGTTCGTGTAAGTTTGTTTTATGCGGAAAGATCGTCAGCACATTCGCGAAGCGTCATTTCAAAGAGCCGCTTAGAGCGTTATTTGCTAAGGAGTCACTTCTATGAATTCGTGTGTTTAGAGCCCATTCTATGAATTCACTCTTAATTTAGCATCGTTTCAATGCATAAATGTACGAATGAAAGCTTACTAAATCGAATTCCCGCGCTTTGGACCAAAGTGGTCCTTGCACCATTAAACACTATATATCGTCATGTATTCAAGAATGTAGATGTCGGTGGTTTTGCGCATCTTCGTTTAACACGGTCTATCGGAACACGCTCTTTGTACTTGTTGCAAGAACTGTCCAATACGCATTCAGGATTCCCTAATTTTTCTCTCTACGAGGCGTTTTATGCTACGCTTTGCACAAGAGGCATTTCAGCTGTATCTTGTAACTGCTCAAATCAACTAGACGGAAGAGCTTTCACTGTCGAGAAGATATTGGGTCCATGGGGCTGCCCATCACAGTTCCGAAAGGCAACAAAAGCTCTGTTGCGTTTTCTCAGGGATACCCGACTCAATCGCCGTTTGTGATGTCGAACGCGGAACTGTGACGTCGGCTGCAACAGTGACTTTTCTCTCCTCCTCTATAACTTTCCTTCGCCCTCCCCTCTTCCCATTTGCAGGGTTGTTTACAGGGCTCAGCCCTGGTTCACCTCCATGCCTCTCTTTCATTCTTATTCTCTCTCTTGAATGTGAAGGTGCTGAATTTAGCGCTAAAGAAAATTTTCATGTGATTTATGCTGAAAAGGCTGTGCTGGAGAGATTGACTCCTAAGCAGTGGAAACACTTATCATATTGAGTGGCTATAACAGATAACAAAGAAGAATCGAAAAAAAAAACATGCTAAATATACATTTAACTAATGCAAAAAGTATGGATGTGCCGCTAGTCCATTCTTTGCCATAATGGGTAACGCCTTCGTTTACAATAGATAGATGACGCAGCAAGGCTCTTTGCGCTTCTAGAGACCCCTTAGCAACACGTAGCGAAAATAAGTGCTCAAGTGACTTTGTTTGTCATAAGAAAGCTGGCTTTATATTTCTCTGCTTAACACTGTACTGTACTTCAGAGCAACTACGTCGTACTTTCAAATATTTGTATTTCGCGCCTATTTCGCAGTGGCATGTGTTTATTTTCATACTGCTGCCTAATACATTCCTAAAGTAACCATGTAACATTTTCCCAAATAGTCATCGCTTAATTACATTAAAGCAGTTGGTTGCCTCAAAAATCGACTACCGCAAAAATATTTAGAAACCTTAAGCACGAGCGCAATTAAAGGGATTTGACGCACGCCTCAAGTATATGTTTTCTTCCTCCCTTCGTACCGACGCAGAGAGGGATGAAAATGAGCAAGAAGCGACGTCCGTTCGTCGGGGCGCATCATGATCTTTGGTGCGATCTTGTACGCGTTCCAAAATAAACACGGAGGTGTGGCATTACATCCAGCCGCACGTGACCGCACGCGATTGGTCAATGCAGGGCCGTGATGTTTGTCGCGGTTCACATGGGCCATTCGTGTGCGGCTGGATGTAACGCCACGCCTCCGTGTTTATTTGGAATGCGTACAAGATCGCACCACTTGAACACTTTCTTTTCTATTTTCAGAATAAAGTTGTTTCACCCACTCGCTTTCTGTTTTCTTTGAACGCAAGGCTTACTTTAAGAGACATCGCGAGCGGGCTGGTGTAATCATATATTCAGTGTAATTCTAGCACTAAATTACGCAGTGCGGGCATGCCGCGGCATCCTCATGCGGCAATGGTACCTATGTAGCTCACGACGCTCAAATCAACCAATGACCGTGTAGTTTGTGTTTATGACGCCCTCATTATGAATTATGGCATCAGTTGTCGAGATAAGAGCGAGCCATTTTATTCTGACATTGAAAGCTGCTTGTAAATTCTAGGCAGCGTGCTACGCTGTAATGTTTGGCCATATGTTCTCACGAGCTCCTATTATCGATCGGCAGCGTTTTCCATCGATGCTCCAAAAAATTTGCAGCACCCCTTCAACTGTTCACTATTTGAAGGTTTATGTGGTCGGAAAAAGTACGGGGTGAAATTTTAAGGCATTTCTCAGGTTTATAGAACGCATATCTGAAGGGTAATTACAGGTGAAGCGTAACGTTTCAGCTACACGGCAGTTCGCTCGAAAATGAGGGCAGTAATTTTCAAATAAAGAAACAAAACTTGGTATCACATTACATTGAGTCTATTGTACAAACCACAGGGAAATCTTTCAGATTTCGTCGTTGTGATGTGTGCATGTGTGAACCAATTTTTCCTTTCAAGATTACAGTTCACTGTCCCGTAGAATATGTATATACGCCCCTAATTAGCAAAGCGAATGAAGGAATAGTAGAATATCTGCCATTCCGTCATATATTTTGCTTGATTAGACTTTCGATCTGTCTAATCCCATGAATTCTCACTGGCTTGTAATAAGTGCAATAGTAAGGAGACAAATTATTTGAGAAATCTCCCTTGAGATATCCTGATGCAGTGAAAAAAGCAGGTGTAAAGTACAAATACCGCAGGGTCATCATCATGAGGACTGCAACCAGCACGCCGCTTTTAGAGCTGATAATGCTGCTAATTGATTACGTTAACTTTATTATGAGCATTGCCAAGAAAAAGCAATAGTGAAGAAACAAGCGTATAGAAATGCCGCTTTTTTGTCTACTTCCTGCTGCGTCCGTGTATTTCGCTGGAAATTCCTATAAGACACACCACTTGAAGAATAGTGCTGTTTGGTCGAAGTACCTCCAAAATTACCCTGCGTGGTGCATTAATTGTAATGTAAAGTGAATTCACATTCGTTTGTAACCCAAGCAAAATACGATATTTAAAAATAATAATGCATAGTTTTCTATGGCGATGCAAGGATGGTATGCTTCATACGTTGGTATTTCACACGGAAATTCCCAGCGTGAACTTAGAGAACCGGAAGAGAGAACACAAAGGGTCACGGACATATAGATAGTCAGAGCTTGTCCGTGCGTGTTCTCTGTTTTGTTCATGTAGTTACGTGCTGTGCATTTTATTGTGTTAGGAGTCGAGCAAAACTTCAGTGTTGTCAAAAACAATTGCGGCAGATCGCACGCACTGTGGGAATCGATTTCATGCAAAACCATCAGCAGACAGCAGCCTATACTGGATAATTAATTTGAGCCAAACGTTACCATGCGGATCTGCGTCTTTGTGTAAATTGAGCAGTCGTGCGCATATCGAAAGCTTGCCGTGTAAAGGGCAAGCTTTCGTGCAAAAAGGCGGCTGATGGTCTGACGTAGCGTCGGCCCTCGTGGTAGAACACATACGTCTTATCTCAACGAAGTGCACACAACGGTGTGTTGATGTGCATTATATAATTAGCGGTCGGGCGGCGTATTTCAGCAACCCCTGAATATACCTTGCGGATTCATTGGGGACGTGTGTAATGCCTATTTCACTGTTTTAAAACGGATAGCTCGCACTGTAACCGCAATCAGCGTTGCCCCGACATGTCGTTTCCATATGGTGTCTTTTTACTAAGTGGTTTGAATGAATGGCGTGGCTCTATGTTAGAATATTTTGCTGTAATGCAGAATGCCCGGGTTCGATTCCGGCTCGCATTGCTCCTATTGGGATTCTTCGCTCTTCCACAACGCTGTCGACTGTTCGACGATTCAGCGAAAACAGGCCTCACATTCATATTCGTCTGTTTATTATACGGCGTGGTAAAACGCTGTTTAGAAGAGTTTGAAGTGTAGCGAAGCCTTGGAATTGAGTAATGGGTTGCGTTCTCCAGCGCCTTCTAGTGGGTCGTCCTCTTCGGCTCCTCCTGAAAGAACGCCAGCCGCGCTGAGAGACCGTGCTTTGACCTGATTGTCGCCATTCCGTGTTGTCGCTGAGTGCCGTCAGATAAACGCCTTAACAGAAGGCATTATTCTTTGTCTAAAAATAATATGAATGTGCGAAAAATCACAAAATAAATGTAATGCGTGGGGCGCGTTTCGAACCCAATGATATCGTTTCTATGCTCTGGGTTGCAAGTTGTTTAGTCTTCTGTCACTTGTGAGAGAAAAGCTTGCTAATTAATCATCGTAGTAGCAGTTGTTATCCCCGCGCCCGTATCAATTTGCTATCTGACACGTGCGTAAGAGTACTTTTACAGTTTCCGTGTCGTTAAAAACATACAAAGCATTTTTCTGCGGTACGAATAGTGCTTGAGGGTTAGACTGTAGTTATGCGAAATCGGACGAGCAATTTGACAACTTAAGGGTGCCATGGATATGGGGAGAACCAGTTGAAAAAGTTCACTGAACCTTATAATAAAATCAGAGATGCGGCAGGACACACTAAACAAGCTGTAAAAAGCTTCCGGGGGCAACAATTTTTAAAGGCCAAGTTTTAAATGTGAGTAAGGTTTTCTTAAAAACATATCGCTCTCTAAGCCTTCAGTTTTGTACGTTCTTCCACAATGGCTGGTTACGATAAGGTTAACCTGTTTAAACGGGAGTGTCATGCCTTGCGTTTCATTTATCCCTCTTTCGTGCAGTTCGGGCTGTCATACACGAAAAAATTCTCGATGAAATTTTGCGACAGTTCTTTCGCGACTCTTGACTCCACTTGAATTTTCTTGGCAGTTGGTGTCTTAAGCTAGTATATCACCGCTTATTACTTTTATGCACTACATGGCACGACCACTTACATGATTATCTCACAACGTATAAAGAAGTGTCGGCGGCCATCGCTTTTGCTCAAAGCGTACACTACGCTGTAGCTGCTTTGTGTAATTACTTTTGAAAACTGTCGACTAAAAGATTAACAATAAGAAGTCTACCAAGTACAGTTCTTCTTTCACGACCTGTGTTACTGTGCTATGCGCAAGCCAACCAAGTTATTGCAACTTACTTGTAATTTGTGACAACAGACATCAGATACACAGACTCGTTTATTATTTCAGTGGTGTAATATGCGCACAGCAATAACAAATTTGAGGGTCTAAGCTACTATTTTCACAATAATAACCTTGGTACATAATTATACAAGAATTCATTGAAAAATTCATCATGCCTCGTTTGCAACGTGTAAGTTGCTAATACAGTAATATATATATATTATATATATATATATATATATATATATATATATATATATATATATATATATATATATATATATATATATATATATTGGTACACAAGCGTACCAATAGTACCCAATGGGCCTGCCTTGCCGACGGGCAAGAAACAAAACGAGGGCATTGCGTTGCTGTATGTTTGTACTGTTTTCACTGCATAGTAAGGTCATCATTCCTGATTATCTAAATATGTTGACTGAGCAGTGCTGATATCACTGCTTTCTCCATGCTAAAAAAGAAGGGGAACTGTCTGAGGGGCTCGTTTTCTGTATTATACACAAATAATGAAACCGACAGACAATTAAGCCTAGGAAAGCATAGGGGATATTGTTTTGTGGTTTGTTAGCGGTATTGTAATGATTCTCACTTAAATTCAAATTAATTAAAGGGGACGAAAAACCATCCTTTCCGTCGGTGGGATCCGAACCCACAACCTCCATGGGTCATATTTGAAATGCAGGAGACAGAAACACTGAAAAAATAATTAGCATCTATAATGGTCTTTATTACCCTTCTTACACGATACTTATCGGTAAGCGAGGTCAGGTGGCATCTACTTGAAATAGTTATAAAAATAGTAAGGAGCAGTAGTAATGCACTCACATAGCCGAAAGCTGCTCTTATTTATTCCAAATAAATGGAAACACTTTTAACAAATATTGAAGGTCAACCGTGCTATTCGGTATGCGCCACTGCGCAGCGTAATTTACTCGCCGCTTCGCTATTCTCTACAAAAATGTCTCCTTTTTTCGCGTTTGTCGCATAATACTTGCCACGGAAGCATAGGTCGGCAAAAAATGTGTAGCTCACTCGGACTCACTCATGAAATACATTTTGCCCTAGGACTCATTCGGACTCAGACTCACCTAAATTTTGCTCAGCCGGACTCACTCGAAAGCTCACCAAAATATTATCCTCTTGGACTCACCCGGACTCAGATTCACGGCTAGTTCTGAGTCCGAGTAACTCTGAGTAAGTTTGCCAACCTATGCACGGAAGTTCGAAGTGGCGGAAGGTGACTCCGTTTACTCGGTCCGTTCGTGAAAAAACAATTCTGAGGCGTTTCTATCTTAAAGAGATGGTGGTGAGAAAAACAATCATGGACACAGATGAACAACTTAATAATGCGACGCTGTTCAAATAACCGGCAGTTAGAAAAACACTTGGAGTAAGCGGGGGAGCAGTTGCTCTTTCGGCACACTCCGATGGTCTTTACTTGAGTCTCGCAGGTTTGCTGCGCAACGACATGCGGACAAAATTCCCCGATGCATTCAGTGCGAAGCGCCCACTGGCTCCTAACTTTGTATTTGATGGCCGAACAACAGTTATGTAGACCTCATTAAGGGTAACGCTGAGAGGAAACAACGAAAGGCCCGCATTACAAACTCCAAAGGCAACCACGTTATTCAGTGCCAATGCTGCGTTATCTTCTTTCACCATTTTGTGCCGAGTGTTCCCTCGACGAAACCCACTTTGCCAGTGCCGGTATAAATGCATTTCTATAAATGGGTTTCTCTTCGCCATTATTATTTTGCGGGAAAAAAGCCGTTCCATTCCTGCCGTGCAACAGTGTTAAGCCTGCTAGTATGTGAGGGACATTTCGCTTAAACGATGCGAGAAGGCTGGTTACTCGCAATAGCAAAACGCGAGGTTGTTTACGCTAGATTTTTTTATGCATTGAAGTACTTGTTTCTCTGTGAAAAAGTGAATCGGTAGACGTTTATCAGTAATTTATTATTCATGCTGACATCTGTGTAATTAGGTTCTCGCCGATGCAAGCAATCGTCGTCAGAAATAAACGAGTATGTTCAGCGTACAAGCGGTCGCACTTATATTTATGAGGCTTGCCGCTTTTGATGAAAGTATCGCATACTTATAAGAAGAAAACAATGACGCCGAAAGCAAGCAAGAGTTCAAAGTGCAATTGAAGCTCTTTCGTTTTTATATTCTTTTGGCTGACATTCACAAAAAGCCAGCAAACAGAGGCCTCAAACTTGACATGAGTTTCGAAAACCGCGTTGCTACCCAGGTGAATCGTAACGTGAACGTTAATTACTGGAACACGAAAATCCACTAACTGAAGCGCTACTAGAGTGCTAGTTACGCAGCGTATTTCACCAAACACCTCTCTCTTATTGCTTATGGCATGAGTTGCATAATTTGCGACAACGGCATTTCTGTACAACAGACTAACATTTCGCAGTTTCTCTAGCTGTCACCTTCGGACTTTCGTTACGTTTTTGCCGTTTGGCTGCTGTGTCGTGTTTTCCTAAAGTAGGGTTGAGTAGTCGACGTAGTCGTTCTCCCTCTGCTCGCTTGGCACTGACGGCGGGATCCGCTCTTCGTCGGCACTGCCATTATTGGGCGAGGGCACGCTGTCTTTCTCGGCGAGCCTCCTCTGCGGCGTCCATGGCGGGAAAAGTAGCCTCAGCCAGCCGGCGCCTTCCTATTGGATGGATGGATTGATGGATGCTATGAGCATCCCCTTTATAACGGGGTGGTGGTATGTGTATCACCACGCGCCATAAAAAAAACCAAAAAAAAATATTTTTCCTGTTTTTTTTTTATGTTGGCCTAATGCCCTGTCCACTTCAGTATAATCGATCTTTCAATGAGACAAAAAAAAAATATAAGTTCACAGCCCAGTTCTCTGCTTCTTACAACAGAACTTCCTTCTTTTTCCCAGTGTTTATTTCGGTCCTTTTTCTCTAGTTTACTGCCACCAATACTCTAACCACCTCTTACTTATTTCTGTCGCGGGGGTGTTCAGCTTTCCATTGTTTTTATAACATATTTAATAAAGGTGGAACATAAGATGAGGGCTTTTTGCGAAAATATACGAATACCATCCGAGTTTGATGGCCTGTTTAAACAGTGGAAGCATTTCATTTATATCCAAAAGTTAAACAGAAGATTCAATATGCGTTTTTAAAAGGAAACACGTAACCTGAATATGCCATTGTCAGAAGGTGTAGAAACATTCGTAGATCTTTACGCGTGCGCAAATATTGTATACCAAATTATCGGTAAAATAGGCATACCTAAATTAGGCTAGAAAACTGGTGGGTTTCATAATAACACTGATCAAGGAACTTTAATGACCACCGGTTATCCTGCCGACGTGCTACGTGCCCGGCCCATATCCATTTCTTCTTCTTGATTTCAACTATGATATCCTTAACCCCCGTTTGTTCCCTGACCCACTCTGCTCTCTTCCTGTCTCTTAAGGTTACACCTCTCATTTTCCTTTCCATCGCTCGCTGTGTCGTCCTCAATTTATGTTGAACCCTCTTTGTAAGTCTCCAGGTTTCTGCTCCGTAGGTAAATACCGGTAAGATGCAGCTGTTATATACCTTCCTCTTGAGAGATAGTGGTAGACTACCATTCATGATTTCATAATGCTTGCCGAATGAGCCCCATCCCATCCTTATTGTTCCAGTTATTTCACTCTCATGGTTTGGCTCCGCGGTTACTACCTGTCCTAAGTAGACGTACTCCTTTACAACTTCCAGTGTCTCGCCACCTATCGTAAAGCGCTGTTCTCTGCCGAGATTGTTCCACATTACTTTAGTTTTATGCATATTAATTTTCAGACCTACTCTTCTACTTTCCGTATCCAGTTCAGTAATCATGAGCTGTAATTCGTCTCCCGCGTTACTCATCAATGCAATGTCATCAGCGAATCGCAGGTTACTGAGATACACTCCATTAACTCTTATCCCTAATTCTTCCCTATCTAGGGCCTTGAAAACCTCCTGTAAACAAGCGGTGAATAGCATTGGAGAGATCGTGTCTCCCTGCCGTACGCCCTTCTTTATTGGGATTCTGTCGCTTTCTTTATGGAGGACTATAGTGGCTGTGGCAGGATAAACCGTTGGCAGGATAACCGGCACGTCGGCAGGATACCGGTGGTCATTAAGGGTAACTGGACTGGATTCCAAGAGATGGCAAACGCGTGAGGGGGAGACAGAAAATTAGTTGGGTAGATGCGATTAAGAAGTTTGTTGGTATAACGTGGCAGCAGAAAGCACAGGACCGGGTTGATTGGCGGAACCTGGGAGAGGCCTTTGCCCTGCAGTGGGCGTAGACAGGCTGATGATGATGATGATGATGATGATCAAGGAACTTAAGACAGAACTGAATTGGTGTTTCGTGAACATTTCAGCTCTAGGTTATAACATGTCGATCTTAAAGCTAATATACAAACAAGACACTTAAACCTACGTTCCAAGCTTCTATTCTTAGTGTACAAAGCCACTGGCTTTTATTTATTATTTTCTAATTTGTAAACTTTCCTCGAGCACTAAACGGCTTTGTCAGAAGTAGGATTAGGCACTGTGTATAAATAGCCACGTGGCGCTAGCGCTGTTTTTTCAACAAACATTCACTCTTCCACATTTCCGCATTTTCCAAAAGATGCTGGCACGAACCCGCAAAGGCTTCTGATGCCCATAAGCAAACCTATTTAAGCAGGAACTCCGCTAACACAACTGACGCTTGTGCATACGATGTGACAAGAGTAAGCCACGGGTCTCTCCTGCGGAGTGCGTTTCTGATATTTTACTAGCGCGCGCACCTGAAAGTTCCTTTGGTAAACCTATGCTCTCATCTATTAGCTCTACCCCGCGGTTGCGTTGTGGGGTGGAACCAGTACGCGTACCTGCTATAGATTTCAGGTGCTGTTGAAACGCCCGTGCTAAAGGGCTAAACAGAAGTTTGATACCTCGCATAATAGCATCGAATGCATCGTCCAATGCAGGCAACGAATGCATTGGCCTTGACATCTACACTGATGGAGACTGGTAGTTTAAGTAAAAACCTTGAGCGCAAATAAACGACGCAGGACCAAGAAAGATGTTTCTTGGTCCTGCGTCGTTTATTTGCGCTCAAAGTTTTTACTTAATCATGAGATACCAACTAGCCCACCTAGCTATATTGTTACAGAGACTGGTATGGTTCTCAGATGGGGAGAGAGTGTGGCGCTTCTGCATTATGACGTAGAGCACTGCGACAAACCGAAAAAGGTGAGATGGCGATACGGCGTAGCGGGCTCACGCCGGACGAAAAATTGGAAAAATTGAAGAGGCATCCACACCAGAAACGGGAATACAGTCAACGAAAGCGCGACCATGCCAAAGCAGAGAATGTGTGAAAAGAGCCTAAGTCCACGGATGGACGTCCCCAGCTGCAGTAGTCTCACGCCAGTGGAAAGGGCGGAGTGGCGTCTGCAGCGGAAACGCGAATATCTAGGCTGCTACCGAAATAGGAACAGCGCAAATTTTATAGGCGCACACAAAAAAAAAACGAAACGGACACAAATCATCCACACATTTTATTCCCGCTGATATCGTTTCATTTCCTTTTCTTTTTTTGAGGGTGGCACTGTTCACAGTGCCACCGTCAGCTCCTAATGATAGCAAAAATAAATATTTGGGTCGATGAGTTATGGAGTCAGCGTTTATCGGACGCGTCTCGCTTGTGTGCCATGTAGGATAACGCCGGCGCACTCCTCGTACGTTTGGCTGTCACTGTTCTGCGAATAGACCGCGAGGAAGCTCTCCTGGACATTTCTGCTAATACCTTCGAAACAAGAGAAGTTTTTATAGTCCGAATAATAACCTTGGGCGAAATGAAAGTACCGAATTGTTCACAAGGACTACCTGTTTACACAATACGTACAGTGAGCACATGCTGCAGGTGGTCGCTGCGATGGGGTATCGCCAAACGAGCTTCTTGCGTGAAAGACAGGCGCTCCCTCAGGAGAACCATATGTCATAGACTCTTGCAGTGATCTGTCTGTACAACTAAACGTGGTATACCAGAATGAAGCCCCACACCAAAGACCACGCGGCTTGATCATATGACCATACGATATATAGCTGCGTAGACAAGGAACCGTCGTTGCGTGAACGCTATTAAAGCTTTTTTTAAATCAACTTTTTAAAAGATTTAAGAAAACTCGCACCCACGGCAGCTTGTGCGCGCCAACGAGAAGATTAATTTTTTTCCCTTATAAGCTCTTGGACTTGTCATTTTCATTATTTCTGAAGTGGCGTCACACTCTATGTGTATCGGTGTCCTCAGCGAGAAATTTCCCGCTGCTTGTTTTTTTTTAATTCAGTACATTAATTGGTTGGGGCTACGATAAACGTGAACGCATGCCGTGTCATCTTTTTAAACATAAATACTACCGCTCCCTTTCTTTTCCAGTGAACTTGCCAGTATTTATAGCAATAAACGTGCGTAGACCAAAGCTTAAGAACGCGCGATTCGCGACTGTTGTTAAAAGGATGACGAGTATACCTTACTACGTATACCTTACTCCGAGCATGTCTTACTACGCGCAGCCTCCTTCAATTGTTCGGTCGACACGGTGTCCGCTTTTCCTTTCCGTTTCCGCCTGGTTCCGTCATCCGCTCACGAGATCTGATCAGCTTTGTGGCCTGCGACTGGCATGGTTTCCGAATCGGCTTTTTTGCTTCGTCTACTTGTAGGATATACCTACCACCAGCTATTGACCCCGAGGCTCCACGTCTAACGCAGCCGTGTTGCTGAGGTAGATCTTTGGAATTTCAATAGAGTGGTGAGCTTGGCTAGTTGGTATGCATTCGTAGTAATAACCAGCGCGAAAAACTACAGACAAAAGGAAAGAACAACACGGGACGAGCGCTGACTGCCCACTGAAACATTTATTTCCACTAAAAGCCAAGGAAAACATGAACCAGCGTACAATAAACATGGAAGAGCGAACAATATACTAGAAGTGTGGGCACCGTACACGCGACATTTTATGTTCTCGCGAGACTGACACTACGATTCCCTTTAGAATAATTGCGATGTTGCAGAAGGAATACTCTCCTGTGGTATGTAAGTATGAACTGAAACAGTTTAAATTGACCTTTTCTGAAGGTATTTCACTTTGGCGGCCAAACCACAAGTTTACAATTTTCTATGCTAGGTACATGCTCCACGTTTGTCTTTGTTTTTTCGAACCTTTGTAATTATTATTTCATCGTCACCCTCATCAGCCTAACTGCGCCCACTGCAGCGTAAAGGCCTCTCCCATGTTCCGTCAATCAAATGAGTCCTGCGTTTGCTGTAAGCTTCTGAATTTCATCTGCCCTCCTAGCTTTGTCTCCTCCCCGCGCATTTGCCTTCCCTTGCAATACAGTCAGTTACTCCTAATGGCCAACGGTTAACTTGCCTACGCGCTACGTTCCTTTTCCATGCCCAATTCTTCTTGATTTCGACAAAGATGTTGTTAACACCTGCTTCTTTCCTGACCACTTTGCTCTCTTCTTGTCCCTTAAGGGGACACCTATAATTCATTAAATTATTCTTTACATAAATGAACAAAGGAAGGGGAATGTTAAGGGCTCGTTTTTTTTTTAGGCGCATAATTAATCAGAACTAACAAACAAGAAAACCAAGGAAAGTATGAGGGATGTTCTTTTTACTAAATGTGATGAAAGTAGTGGGTGAAAAGATAACTTGCCGCCGGCAGAGACTGAACCTGCGACCTTTGAATATGTACGGCGGCGCTAATCCTCCTGTTCAACTTATGGGGCATATATGTGCATTTAATTCTAGGAACGTTACTTCTCTCTTTTCATCCCCATTACCCCTCTCCCCCAGTTCAGGGTTGCAAACCGGACGTGCGTCTGGTTAACCTCTCTGTCTTTACTTGCTTCTCCATCACTCTGCTCTGTTAGTTCTAATTTATGGAATGAGGTATGATGGTGCTACTGGTCGCTCTTTATTCAATACCTCAAGCTTTATTACATCAGTACTCTTCCGCTCGTGGTGTACGTTTCATGTCATCATAAATATTTCGTTGCAAAACGAGGCCGACAGTGCTTGTTTACAGCCGAGCTGTTATGGTCGAGGTTTGCCGTGTGTCGTACATAGAAAATTATCATCATCATTAAACCGGCGAGCGCTCACTGACGGCCCAAGCATTTGTGTACAGATGGTCAACAAGAGAAGCAGTAACGTGCCCAACAGCTCTCAGCCTTGCGCAACTTAGTTGAAGCCGCGCTAATTTTTTTACCTAATGAACGTTTCTGCACTCCCAAAAAGTTGCTTGATTACATAATGTTGTTTGGAGTATTTAGAACTTCCGTGTGTACTAAAAATAACTTTCTACGCGTTTTTCTTTGACCGAATGCACAAGTATATTGGCAGTTTTTAGCAAGGAGTGAATAAAACGAGCTGTGAAAACAGGTACTTCATAAATCATATCGACCACATAGGCTCAAGTAATATGCAACTGAAGTTTCAATTGCAGGTAGCTTTGCAGAACGCGATTCACCAACTGGCTTTATAGACGTTTGTATTCGAAGTATGTCGAGTCCTTGAATTGCTTGGTATACAAACAAGAACATTGACAACTACATATTCCTCGCCCCGCCACGGTGGCCTAGTGGCTATGGCGCTCGGCTGCTGACCCGAAGGTCGCGGGATCGAATCCCGGCCGCGGCGGCTGCATTTTCGATGGAGGCAAAAATGTTTGAGGCCCGTGTACTTAGATTTAGGTGCACGTTAAAGAACCCCAGGTGGTCGAAATTTCCGGAGCTCTCCACTACGGCGTCTCTCATAATCATATCGTGGTTTTGGGACGTTAAACCCCAGATATTATTATTATTAAACTACATATTCCTCCTTAAGATTACGTCTTGAATGTCACGAAGGTACAGATAGAGGTGGCGTGTATGCGCACTTTTATGAAAGGCAGGTAGGCAGCACTTGAAGCCATTGCCTCCGTACCGTAGAAATAGAGCTACAGAACATTCCAGGTATAGTACGCGCCTTTCACGCCCGCATAGTCCAGGCTATGAGACAGATCCAGAGAAAGACAGCAGAGGGTGTGCTCGGCGAAGAGCACCGTGCCGCGACTGTGAATGAGTTTGCGTAAATCTGGGTTGTCTCGGCGGACCCGCTCGCAGAATAATACGGCAAGACACCGTTCTTGAAAGAAGAGAAATCTTGCACCAAACACACCTTCCCTTGGCGCTATGCGCTCCCCTACAACCCTTGGGAGGTCTGCCTAGCTTCCGGCAATTACACCCGCTGCGCGGTTCTCGAGTCGACAGCAGTGAACGCAGTCAGACGCGAAACAAGCTGGAGGGAGTGATATTCGGCGTAACATGGTTCATGGTTCAGTGAACGCAGTATGTAATAAAGAGAGGGCCACGACAGCTGGCATCGTTGTCTATTGTGTTTGTGTATAGTGCCCTTTCACGTAAGACGAAGAAAGGATGGGAGAGGGCAATATTTGCTGTGCCGCCAGGTTGCCGCGCACTGGAAAGGCCAGTAACCGCGGTGCTGTTGTACCTCTCGCTTTCGTCATTGCATACACCGTAATATAGGCATGCACCGTTGCAATGAGTATCCGTGTTTGGTACTTTTTATTTTCGTTGATTCAAGGCGTCATGACCGTGCACTGCTGACCACGCTCCGTATTCACAGCAGATTGTACGCTGCAGCTGTTCGGAAGTGAATATGAAAGGCAATACTGACACTTGTGAAATGTTTTGCGAAGGTAATATACTACTGGGAGAGGACCATTATGAATGAGAAGCCTTGTTGACACCAACCCAGCCTCTTGTACACAACGCAATCAATTATACAAGGAACTGTAAATTCATTTCAAAACAATCCCAGTTTGCAGGCCATTTTCGGGGAATCTTTATTGCTGATAGTATTATAACGGCGTCCACGGCAAGTGTTAAATAATGTATTGTATCGTAGTCATGAGGGATACGCAATTAATTATATATCTTACACAAAGGCTTGCCTGTTTAATATACTTACTACATCGGCACAGTTTCTTCTCGTGAGATGTAGGCGCGTTTCTGTTAGTTGTTGCTTGACTGACTAACGCCCTCTAATATGACTTGGCCCTCACGCTGCTAAACATCACTTTTCGTCATCATGATCATCATTTTACTCAACATTATATTACAGATACAAGACGTAAATGGATATAGCTCTTCTCGCTACTTCTAGCAGATATGCAAATGAAGTAATGACTCATCGTATCTTTTAGATAGCTTCATGCAAATTTTACCGCGTCTACCCTGACACTTCCAGCGGGAGGATTCACGCGAGTTGAATATTCAACAAAGAACATTAATAAATCACTACAATATTAAACAGCTTGATAACGTTTCAATGTTATCATCACTAAATGAAGTCCCCGTCGAAAATCCTGTTCTACAGAGAATTGGCGGCTTCTTGACGGTTTAATGAAGTCAACATCACTTCTATGTCTATATTTTGTCGGCAGCAAGGCAAGAGATATATTCTCTTAGCCAGGGGACTGCCAGAGCGTCCATATCACAGTCAAAGAGAAAAGAACACACGGAAGCTATCTGTTCTAATATCCACCGTCAGGGAAAAGTAAAAGTACTTAGTAATGCAGGAGTATGAAGAAGGATGAGACTGCAGAAGGAGGTTGGCGCTAATCAGGGACAGCAGATTTAACTTGCCTACCGGGAAAATTTGGAGACTTTCATGGAGATGGCGGCACTTGACGGCAACTGTTTTCTTTCAACGGTTTTATTTCTAAGAAAGCTATATCTCTCCATGAAAGAGGTATTTATTCTTCCTTCATCTGATTTTTAGGTAGAAACTTTGGCCTTAACGTGCATGCCACGCTTTCCTCGGACGGTACCGGTTTTTTGGGGTAATGCTCGTTCCCACACTTCTATGAGACGGACGTTTTCCACAAAATAAAAATGCCGAAAACATTGAAATGCAACGGTATGTTTCTTTACTTGTTCATTAAGCCAGGTGAGAAAAATGTAGTTTTGGCGTTGTACGCAGGGAAGGCTACCATGGTAGTTTCTGCAAACTTAACATGGGCATGGAAGTATTCAGCCTACTTTCGAGAAGATTCGATTTCCAATTTTCGCGTGCATAGACGTGTTTTGCTGATACCTTTATTCCTTCTTTTTCGAAATTGTTTTCTAATATAATAGATGAATACTCTGAAGAAAAAATTGCACAGCCTGACTGAATTACCGTCACGAAGGCTTATGAGACAACGAAGCGTTCTCCGTCGCAATGCTCAGCTTCACGAAACATCCCGAGCATTCCAAAGCATTTCGAAGCCAGTGGATCAGTTAAAGTGGCAGTTAAAGTACTAAAGTGGCTTAGCGGTGCTAAGTGCTAAAGTGGCTTAGCACATCAATCAGTGCTAACTTTTGATGTCTGTGTGTCACAGGTAGGAAATGCAAAAACTGGAAACTATTACAGTCTTTGCAAATCTCTTTATTTCACACCGCCAAAATATTCTTCATGTTCTTCAGCCTTCCCGTCTTTATATCCTTCATTGAACCAATCTCCTGCTGTCTTGTTAAAACGGCACATTTCTCCACCCTCGTTCTATATGGTTTGAACGTGATCTTCATCAGTACATTCATGTACCATTCCATACACAATCTACACCCACTCGAAGCTCTCGATCCTTTATCCTCCGCTTGCGCTTGGCTTCTGCATCGCTTGCGCGGATGTGAACGTTGCCGTTCACGTGCCTCTTCCCGTTGACGCTCCCGACGGGAAGCTCCTTCTTTCGCAGAACGTACGACTTTACCCGTCGCTGACAATTCGAGAAAGACCGCCGAGGGCGCGCATCTCTATATTTTTATTTCACTCTTCCGAAGCATCTGCTCAGTGCGCGTAGTCACGTCGACAACGCGAGTCGCGTTAGTCCGATCGTCGCTGAAAAACCGCGACCAAAAACGGCTTCGCTGTTAAAATACACACATAAGGCAATTCATGTCGCATTGTCCCGAGCAACTCGAAAGTCGCCCCACAAAAACAACGCCTAAAATAACAAAGACCTGAGCTAGTTATTCTTGTTAAATAGACAAGACGTGCAAACACGGACACAAGAGAGAAGGGAAGACACCACAAACGGCGGCGTTTGTGACATCTTGGCTTCTTTCTTGTGTCCATGTTTGCACGCCCTGTCTATTTAGCACAAAAACAATGTCGGCAATTTTCAAACGCATTCCCAGACTCTGTTTGCTTGAAGAAGAGTAGACCTTGGACAAAGAAAGTATTTTATTTGTTTTTTTTTCTGTTCCTTTCAAAATGTGATAACCGAACCTGCTAGCTTTAGTGACT
This sequence comes from Rhipicephalus sanguineus, assembly GCF_013339695.2. Taxonomy (NCBI): domain Eukaryota; kingdom Metazoa; phylum Arthropoda; class Arachnida; order Ixodida; family Ixodidae; genus Rhipicephalus; species Rhipicephalus sanguineus. The sequence continues at coordinate 161,130,888 of NC_051177.1, read as the reverse complement.
AAATCAGGAGTCGACTAACATGCATATTTTACACACCGTGTAGGCGCATGTAAAGAACGTGCGATGAAATGCTGAACAGTAACCGCTTGTGGTTTAGAATAAATTTTTATTTAGAATGAGCAGCCCTCCTCTGAAGAAACGGAAAAGAATGTTTCTTGCAATATCCGGTCCCGATTCGGCTTCTTTACTCTACTTGTCTTGGAAGACGACCAACGTGGGATATGACCGAACAAAACTGGCGCAGGCCGAATATACATATTCATGCTAATATCCCGGTATCTCCGCTGTGATGACTGGAAGTAATATACTGAAATGAACACTGTGATACATAATATGTAAAGAACGACACAAAAATGTAGGCTATTTAAGGGCTAAATGGGCGAATCATGCACTTACAAACGTTCCAGAGAATATGTCAACCGTAAGATTTACCACGGTAAAACATTGACCAGTGATGCTTAGTGGGATTTACCCAATTTCTGTGGCATACACACGTTTATGATGATGATAGTTTTTTCGTGCCTTGGACAAGGAATGATTTGCTAAACAGCTTTGGTGTTAAAAGAAAAAGCGCAGCTTTCACGAAGTCGCGCAATTATGGGTCATAGAGAGACTGGTTGACTGGTGGCTGATAAATCGGCGCACGTGTTTTGGCAGCGAAGCAGAAGAGAAAGAAGACGAAGATAACGAAGCGAGCGCGTGCCGGTTCATGAACATGATTATTTTAGATGCTACAACATCTGGAGTGGAGGAGGTGGCGTGAGCGCTGCCTCCGCTTCGTTTCTCCTCTCCCGTTTCTCTCTCTCCGCCACAGCTGCGCGCTCGCTCCCGTTGCACTCTCCTTCGAAACGGTACTATGGACGCTCGCGAAGCTGAACGTAAACGGCAACGCCGGAAAGCGTTGTACTCTCTTTCGCAACGGCGCTATGAACGCTCGAGAAACTGAACGTAAACGGCAACGCCGGCAAGCGAATCTCGAATCTGCGAGGCTGCGAAATCGCGCGTTCGCTGTGCTTCCGTCATTCTCTGTGTGTGCAACGCTGTGCGAAACGCCATGAACAACGTCAACGTCGGCGCTAGTTGCAGCGGCAGCGCCACCGCCGCGAAGCAGAGGCAGGCTCGGGAAGCCGAACGTCAACGTCAGCGTCGGCAAGCGTTAATTCAAACGCCTCGACAACCACCATCTCATAAGTCACATAAGAGGAACGGAAACTCAATGCGCACTCCCCGCTGTGCTTTCGCATCCACCATGTTTGCTTGTAGGGGGAGGTGTTTCTACGCCACACGGCAAACTATACGTTTTGTGCTCTACTTTGTAAGGCTATTCTGTGTCTCTTTTTTTGTGGCATCACTTTGTGTACGTTGTTTCTATCTCTTTCTCTCTCTGTCTGTGTCTGCCTCTGAGTTTTTGACTTTTTCGTTATTTCGTCCATTTCTTCGCTTATTTTCTCTTTCTCTTTCTAACTGTCTTTGTTTCTCTACCTCTCTGTGTAGACAGTCTCTCTCCTTACATCTTTTTATCTGTTCGTTCCATTTGTCGTTTCCTTTTCTATCTCTCTCTGTATCGTCTTCTACAATTTCCTCTGGTTTCTTCTTCCTTTCTAACTTTTTGTCTCTCTGTCTATTTCTTTCTCTGTCTTTCTGTCACCTTGCTTCCCTCTCTCTCTTTTTTAATCTTTCTTTCGGTGTTCTTTTTTCTACACCTCTCTGTGTGTACTCCGTTTCTCACCTTCTATCTTTTTCCCTGTTTCTCCGCTTTCTTTCCATCTATTTTACTGTTTCTGCTTCATTATACCTCCCTCCCTCCTATCTCTGTAGTCGGTCTCCCATCCTGCTTTCCAGGGCTGCTCCTGACCCTCACATCACTCCTCCTCATGCTCACTTTCCTTCCCAACCATCTTGCTGTACTATATTGATACAGGGTTGTTTGAGTGTATAAAATGAGTATTTACAGATAAGAATTGGTAAAATAGTTAAGATGGATGACCACCACACTCGCGCGCCAGTCAGGCTCTTCAGCTTTTCGCCTTCCTTCCCTTCCTCTCTGTAACAGTATTATACAAGGCTATGCTCTACTCTGCCAGCGTGCTTGCATAGCCAAGTGGATAGGTCGCTCGCCTTTGGATCGTGGGTACGCGAGTTCGAATGTCGCCTTGTCGAATAGTTATTTTTCACCAAGAAATTCTCAATTTCTATTTCTATCTTTCTCGCCCATGAAGTAAATTGCATCCCTGGCCGGACAAATCGGCACACGTCCTAAGGTAGTGAAACAGAGAGGAAGAAGAGGAAGGCGTGAAGAAGAGGACGAAGATGGCGCGTGCTTGTGCATGGTGATGATTACTTTTTATCTACGGCACACGGCGAACCTATGTTAACAGCTCTGCTGTAAAAACAAACGTTTGTTATCGCGCGCGTTATACGTCACGCCCTGATATCGCATCTTAGAATAGCTTGGACACCAGCCGAGTAACATAAGTGCCACACTAAACATCACTCCTGATTTGAATGTTTGGCCCCTCGAGCGAAATTGCAATTAAATAGGACAGGTTTCCTTAAATAAACACTTGAACGTGTAGGCAACATATTTCCATGGATTTGAAATTAGTCGTCAGTGGTGAATTCGTTACTTCTACACTTAAGAGACCCGCTTTTTGGCCGTAGTGGGTGTAAGCTTGTTGTCGAGCACAGTGGGTATGAGCCTTAAACCCACCTGTCATTACGATACAGAAGAAGAAGCCTGTTCCTTCTGTTTCTAGGAGCATTGTTGTCGCCTTTACAATGAGTTATCTTTGTTAAGAGGGCACGTAAGGAAACCGCGGAACGATGCCGCTACTGGTCGAACGACCGAAGATGAGTCATCAGATGTGGGCTGCACTGAAGAGCCACATCATGGGAGAACGGGAACGGAGGAGGCTGGAGCAAGCAGCTGACGAAGCTTTCAAACGGCGGCGTCAAGAGGAGGAATTGATGCTCAGGCAAGACGGCATGACTGTTGAGGACATTAAAAATGACATTAGGCTGTTGGAACAGCTTGTCCAGGAATTGAAGCAGGAGGAGCAACAGCTTTCTCATGCTTGAGAATCTTCGCAGGAAGTTCAGCGCGAAGACGACCCCCGTCATCGAGCTCTCGGCAGAGATGCGGCCACGCGCACGCAGCCTAAGCTTCTGCGGTGGCCGGTCAGTCCTACGCCAACCACGAGCTCTCCGCATTTTGAGCAGAACAAGACAAGTGCAGTCGTTCTACATGGAAAAACGTAAGCCCGTTCCTTATTAGCTACTTCGCAATGTAGCAGTACACTCACTAAACACTCAATTCCACTGAAGCAGCCTTACTCACCGTTGCCAACCATTTCATCGCCCTTCGAAGACGGGTATGAGACAAACGTCTCCGCTTGCAGGCCACGGATCACTACGTATAGTTACAAGCTTGATCTCGCACCTGCAGTCCTACCTTCCGGAAGATAACCACCAGTGTACTCTACGACTCGCCACAGCACTTCAAGCGGCATCTCAGCCATCTGCAGTGCACGGATGGATCTCAAGTTACGGCTCATTCCTCAACAAGCAGAAATCAAAACTTATAGCGTTGTGCTGGGAAAGTGCGTTCTGTCCTACCATATGAACACTTTACCGATTTGGATCATGGGCTGATGATTTTAGTGAAATTTCATTCTTCGTACCGACTGCTATGGACTGCTAGATGCGGCACCTGCGAGTGGTAATACATCAAAAACATTGAAAAGGCAGTGAGGTTATAGCTTTAAATCGTTTTTTTAGAAAACGTTACTACCATAAGTCCACATATCACTGGTGATATAAGAAGTGCTCAATGACAAAAAAAATCGTACAGTTACAAGATACCCCCTAATCTCAAATCACTATAATTTTGCGAAGTAAGGTAGTACCCACTGTGCCATTATGCAGCGTTCTGCGGAGAAGATTGGTATCCACTAAGCGTCTGTAAGGCATCATGTGCACTTTGTTGATGCTGTGTTCGACGACAGTAAAGAATTGTGGCTGACCTATTTGTATTGGGTGGCAACCTTTGAAGAAGCGATTCTTTACGCAATTCTGATTGTGTGACGCTAGAATGGTATTTTACTCTTCTATCATGTCATTTGAATCTGTTAATCTGATTCCTTGCCCGACATAACTCGTCTGTAGGGTCTTTTTGCGAATGTGTTTCAAGCACCGGCGTGCCTCTATCGTAGATTACTCAACTGCAACGCAGTGGCCCTGGGTTCAACTCCCACCCGATCCTGTTTTATATTTTTCTCATTATGCGCAATAGCTGGTACAGACACCGGCAGCAGTGACGGCGGACACTACGCCACAAATTCGGCTGTTCTGATCTCGTATAAGCTTTCGCTGTAAGAGCAATCATGCTAGTGGCAATGAGGGGCTTCTGTTTTTATTTTTCATTCTCAGTATGTTCTTGGGCCGTAATAT
>NC_051177.1:161094572-161126339 GCF_013339695.2 Rhipicephalus sanguineus | reverse complement strand
CTTGGCTCTAAGAGGGGTGCGCGCTGGTGGCTGTCATCCATCAGTTTTCAAATCCGTGTGGCCCTTTTTTGTCGCCTCATTAACGTCACCCTTGAAGCCGTGCGGCCTTGTCCAGGTGGGGGGTGAGTTTGAGCTTGTGCCGTTCTTTTCTAATATACACGGAAAGTACCCAATCGTGTACAACAAATTCTTTTAGGGGTTTAACTTTCGATGATGTGAGTAGCTAGGGATATTGTCACGTGGGTCGTGACGTCGACGAAGGCAGCAGTCAGCACGTCCGACGGATGAACTCTTTATTAGGCCGAACTATGTGCCGGGGAAAAATGAAACGTTCAGCGACAGCAAGAGACTGATAGCGGCGAACAGAGCGTCGACCGTCGATAAACTGACAAGTGGTGAAGCGCGTCGGCTTTTATCAAGGCGCTATCGAACTTTCCAGCGATATCGCTGCTCGTTGCGCATGTTCTAGAATAAGCTCGAGCGTTCGCGTCTTGCGCGCAATCTTAACAAAACGATCTACTAATCTCGTGAAGCTTCTCGAACACTGAGGCGCGGTTCGCGCTGAGCGTCGCTGGCAGTCTTGTGGGCGAAAAACGGAATACAACAAAAGTGATAATAAGGAACGCACGTGGCAATGCCCCCCTCTGAAAAAGCATCGTCCCGATGCTTAAAACAGAACATGGGGGGGGGGGGTTACGGTCAATGTACGCAACAATAAATAGCAAAAAAAAAAGAACGTACAATAAACAATAATCGCAAGCAAGAAAGTACAATAATAAAGGTAATGCACAGCCTTCAGATCACTAACGCGCGTAATACGGCTTGAGGCGCACGACATGGACGACTTCAGGTCGTGCACGGCGCCGCTGAGAGTTCGTAATGCCGTCAGGACAACCTCGTAGTCAAGTGCGCCGAGGCGTCGAAGTACCCTGTACGGTCCGAAGTATCGTCGAAGAAGCTTCTCACTAAGTCCCCGTCGGCGTATTGGCGTCCATACCCACACACGGTCACCGGGTTGGTATTCCATGTGGCGTCGTCGAAGGTTGTAGCGGCGGCTGTCCAGTCGTCTGCTGGTTCTTAATCCTTAGGCGGGCGAGCTGTCGTGCTTCTTCGGCGCGCTGTAGGTAGGTTGGTCACGTCGATGTTTTCCTCGTCGGTCACGTTTGGTAACATGGCGTCGAGGGTCGTTGCCGGGCTCCGTCCGTAGACCAACTTGTATGGCGTCATCTGCGCCGTTTCCTGCACGGCCGTGTTGTACGCGAAGGTCACGTACGGAAGGATGGCATCCCACGTCTTGTGTTCGACGTCGACGTACATGGCCAGCATGTCGGCGATGTCTTATTTAGACGCTAGGTGAGGCCGTTGGTCTGTGGGTGGTACGCGGTGGTCCGGCGGTGGCTTGTGTGGCTGTATTCCAAGATCGCCTGAGTTAGGTCAGCCGTAAACGCCGTACCTCTGTCGGTGATGAGAACCTCTGGGGCGCCGTGTCGAAGGACGATGCTCTCAACGAAGAACTTGGCTACCTCAGCGGCACTGCTTTGGGCAGGGCTTTTGTTTCGGCGTAGCGGGTGAGGTAGTCGGTGGCCACGACGATCCATTTATTTCTGCAAGTCGACGTTGGGAACGGCCCCAGGAGGTCCATCCCGATCTGCTGGAATGGTCGCCGAGGAGGCTCGATCGGCTGAAGGAAGCCGGCTGGTCTTGTGGGCGGTGTCTTTCGTCGCTGACAGTCTCGGCACGTCCTTACGTAGCGAGTGACGTCGGCGGCAAGACGCGGCCAGTAGTACTTTTCCTGTACTCGTGCGAGCGTGCGGGAAAGTCCGAGGTGTCCAGCCGTCGGGTCGTCGTGCAGGGCATGCAGAATTTCTGGTCGCAGTCCTGAAGGTACAACGACAAGGTAGCTGGCTCGGGCAGGAGAGAAGTTCTTCTTTAAGAGGACGTTGTTTTTCAAGGCAAATGCTGCCAACCCTCGCCTGAATTCTTTTGGGACAACGATGGTCCTGCCCTCCAGGTATTCAACTAGACTCTTCAGCTCCGGGTCGGCTCGCTGTTGTTCGGCGAAGTCGTCGGTACTTATGGCTCCCAAGAAGCTGTCATCATCGTGGTCGTCGGGCGGTGGTGGGTCGACGGGGGCACGAGACAAGCAGTCGGCGTCGGAGTGTTTCTTTCCGGACTTGTAAACGACGGTAATGTCGAATTCTTGAAGTCGTAGGCTCCACCGTGCGAGCCGACCTGAAGGGTCCTTCAAGTTAGCTAGCCAACACAATGCGTGGTGGTCGCTCACAACTTTGAAGGGCCTGCCGTAGAGGTAGGGGCGAAACTTGGATGTAGCCCAGATGATCGCTAGGCACTCCTTTTCCGTTGTGGAATAGTTCGCTTCTGCCTTTGATAGCGACCGGCTAGCATAACTGATGACCCTTTGCTGCCCAGCAGTCTTCTGCACAAGGACGGCGCCGAGTCCTACGCTGCTTGCGTCGGTGTGGATTTCCGTATCGGCGTATTCATCGAAATGCGCTAGTATCGGAGGCATCTGAAGGCGTCGTTTCAGTTCTTCAAATGCTTCGATTTACGCCGTTTCCCACTTGAATGGCACGTCGGTCTTCGTTAGGTGAGTTAGCGGCTCGGCGATTCGTGAAAATTCCTTGACGAAGCGCCTGTAGTAGGCGCACAAGCCGAGAAAACGGCGCACGGATTTGGTGTCGCTGGGTGGCGGGAAGGCAGCAATGGCAGCTGTTTTCCGCGGGTCTGGGCGAACACCATCCCTGCTGATAACGTGACCCAAAAACAAGAGCTCCTCGTACGCGAAGCGGCACTTTTCAAGCTTCAAAGTGAGGCCGGAGGTCTTGATTGTTTCAAGTACAGCTTCAAGGCGCCGGAGGTGTTCGTCGAAGCTTGAGGCAAACACAACGACGTCGTCCAAGTACACGAGGCACGTCTGCCACTTCAAGCCAGCCAGCACTGTGTCCATAACACGTTGGAATGTCGCAGGTGCCGAACAAAGACCGAAGGGCATGACCTTGAACTCGAAGAGGCCGTCTGGTGTTATAAAGGCCGTCTTTTCCTCGGTCTCTCTCGTCGACTTCGATTTGCCAGTAGCCGGTCTTGAGGTCCATCGACGAAAGCACTTCGCGTTGTGGAGTCGATCCAGGGCGTCGTCTATCCGTGGTAGAGGGTACACGTCCTTCTTCGTGATTTTGTTCAGGCGACGATAATCGGCGCAGAAGCGTAGGGTTCCATCCTTCTTCCTCACTAACACTACGGGAGACGACCACGGACTCTTGGAGGGCTGGATGATGTCGTCGCGTAGCATTTCGTCGACTTGCTTCTTAACGGCGTCCCTTTCTCGCGTCGAAACCCGGTAGGGACTCTGACGGAGTGGTCGAGCATTTTCTTCCGTTATGATACGGTGTTTAGCAAGGGGCGTTTACCGGACCCGTGATGACGACGAGAAACAGTCCTTGTATTTCTTCAGAAGGCATCGGAGCTGTTGGTGTTGGCGGGCGGGAAGGCTTGGATTTACGTCGAAGGATGGCTCAGGCATTGCGGTTGTAGTTGTAGCTTCGTCAGAATCTGAATAGGCAAACGCATCGCTGACAGCCAAGATTTCTACGATGTATGCAATCGTCGTGCCCCTGCTGAGGTGTCTGTATTCTTGGCTGAAATTCGTTAGCATCACGCTTCCTTTCCCTTCATACAGCCGAGCAATGCCTCTTGCGACGCAAATGTCACGGTCTAGCAGCAAACCCTGATCGCTCTCGATGACACCTTCGATGCATTCAGCCGTTTCGGTGCCGACGGGAATTATGATGCTGGATCTAGGAGGAATGGTGACTTGATCCTCGAGCACGTTCAGGGCATGTTGACATGGGTTCGTATCCGGCGGTGTCGCTTTCTCTGACGATAGGGTTATCGACTTGGCTCTTAAGTCGATGACGGCGCCGTGGTCACTTAGGAAGTCCATTCCAAGTATCACATCCCTGGAGCAGTTTTGTAGGATTACAAAGCTCGCAGGATAAGTCCGGTTGTTGATAGTGACTCTCGCCGTGCAGACACCAATCGGCGTTATTAGATGGCCTCCAGCGGTCCGGATCTCGGGGCCTTCCCAAGCAGTCCTAACTTTCTTCAACTTTGCTGCGAATGGCCCACTTACGACGGAATAGTCGGCTCCAGTATCGACGAGAGCGGTGACGTTGTGGCCGTCGATCAGAACGTCGAGGTCGCTAGTCCGCCGTCTTGCGTTGCGGTTACGTCGCGGCGTCGGGTCACGGCTACGTCGGTTTGCACCGCTGCTTCCGCGTTGCGTTGTCAGGTCTGCTTCCGGTCGCAAAGTTTCGTCTTCAGGACGTCGACATCGTTCGGCGTGCGGCGGGGGCTCGGAACTTCGTCGCGGTGTCGTCGTCGACGGCGGAGGATCTTCAGCATTTCGTCGTTCAGCAACCGCACCTCCACCGGTTGCTGCCCTTAGTTTTCCGGATATGGGCTAGGCGACCGGCCACGGTTTGGGCCAGTGTACTGCCGGCGGTGCGGTGACATGTAGCGGCCGGGCGACGGTGAGCGGGAAGGTCGTCGTTCTTGCCACTGTGTACCTGTGAGGTAGTCGTCGATGTCGCGAGGCCGTTCGCCTGGCCGCGGGCGCGGTGCGTTGACGGGGAATCCGCGTAGCCCCATCTGACGGTACTGGCAGCGGCGGTACGTATGGCCGGCCTCCCCGCAGTGGTAGCAGAGCGGGCGGTTGTCGGGGGCACGCCAGACATCGGTCTTCCTCGGTGCGTAGCGCGGGGCATAGCGCTGGGCGACAGGAGGACGGTAGGGTGTCGGTGGTGGTGGCGGCGGCGGCGTCTGGCGGCGGAACTGCTGCGGCGACGCGGCGTCTTGACGTGGACGAGGAGCGGGGGTGTTGCGTCGGGCTGCAGCAGCGTAGCTCATTGCTTGTGGCTCAGGCTGCGCTGGTTCAGGTGTTCCCAGAAATTGCTGGATTTCCTGGCGTACGACGTCGGCGATCGGGTCCACTTGAGGCTGGGAGGAGGGCAACAATTTACGCAGCTCCTCCCGCACGATAGTTCTGATGGTGTCACGCAGGTCATCAGATTGTAGCGCGTGAACCTCCCCGAAGGTCGTCGTAGGAATGCGGCGGTTGTACTGTCTCGTACGCATTTCCAGCGTCTTCTCGATCGCCGTTGCTTCCGTCAGGAATTCTTGGACGGTCTTGGGTGGGTTACGCATCAGTCCAGCGAAGAGTTCTTGCTTGACCCCTCGCATGAGGAAGCGGACTTTCTTTTCCTCGAGCATGTCGGGGTCAGCGTGGCGGAAAAGTCGGTTCATTCTTCCGTGAAGATGGCCACGTTTTTGTTCGGATGTTGCGCCCGTGTCTCCAACAAGGCCGCGCCCCTTTCTTTTCGGACGACGCTCGTGAACGTCGCCAAAAAATTGCCGCGAAAGAGGTCCCAAGTTCGGAGTGAGGACTCCCGATTCTCGTACCAGGTCCTTGCTGCGTCTTCCAAGTAAAAGTACACCTGGCGCAGGTTGTCGTCGGAGGTCCTGTTGTTAAATGTCGAGACCCTTTCAAACGTCTCCAGCCAGGTTTCCGGATCTTCGCATGACGACCCGTGGAAGGCTGGCGGCTCCTTGGGCTGCCGGAGTAGGATCGGCGCAGGCTGCACGGAGTCGGTCATCGTCGCTGCTGTCGGTGTTGGGACTCGGGACTGCCTGGTTTGTTCGGGAAGGAGCCCGTGCTCTGGCTGTAGTCCCTTCTGCCTGCGGCTTGTTCGACGATCCAAGTTTTCTTTGCCGTCGTCCTCCTCGCGGCTTGGGCTGGGGTCAGCGCTTCGCGGGGGCGTCCGGATCATGGAAGAAGCAGCACCTCCACCAGATGTCACGTGGTCGTGACGTCGACGAAGACAGCAGTCGGCGTTTTCAAGATGAAACTGTTTATTTGGCCGAACTTGTGGCCGAGAAACGGAAAGTTCATTTACAGCAATACACACGGTATGCACTGATAGCGGCGTACAGAGCGTCGACCGTCGATCAACTGACAAGTGGTGAAGCGCGTCGGGTTTTATACAGGCGCTATCGAACTTTCCAGCGATATCGCTGCTTGTTGCGCATGTTCTAGAATAAGCTCGAGCGTTCGCGTCTTGCGCGCAATCTTAACAAAACGATCTACTAATCTCGTGAAGCTTCTCGAACACTGAGGCGCGGTTCGCGCTGAGCGTCGCTGGCAGTCTTTGTGGGCGAAAAACGGAATACAACAAAAGTGATAATAAGGAACGCACGTGGCAATATCTTCGACCACTGGGTGTGATCACTCGGTATGTAAATATTTAATCGCGGGCATGTTTCCAATCTGCCTACTAGACGTCTGTGTATGTCCCTGCATAGAATGTCGAACACTAGCAAGCACTAAACAAGCGCGGAAGCAAAAGCACACGTTAGCTAAAGATGCAAATGAAAAGAAATCGGAAGAGAGCGCGCAGTCCAGGTAGGAAGTGTTAAGCTAGATACAAAAAAGAAATAATTAAAAATTAGCGGTAAAGCTTAAAACCGTCCAGAGAGTACTTTACGAAGTTAACTTCTCTCTAGTTAACTAGGTAAAAAAGTTAACTGTAGAAAGTGATCGAGCGTGTTCATTCACCAACAAGCATACAGTTACATGCGAGGAGGAAGGAAGGAAAATAATGAGCTTTATAAATTCCGAAAGGTTCAGCTTCGTAAAGCTTCCTGCAAATGTTGACAATAGATGTCAAGTCAATATTGCCATGATTAGAGCTATGAGAGAGCAAACATACGCTTCATTATATATATTGTTGCTTCCATGAGCACCACATGCAACAGCCTAAACAATATAAAGGAATATAGTATAAAGTTTTTCAATATGAACGTTTGGCAAAAATATGTCTGGTTTGAAAGGTGTGCTGCCAACTGTCAGTGTTAAAACATGGAATAAAATGAATATTTTCTGAAATTTATTATTTTTTTTCTTGTGAGAATGACAAACTTCAGTGGTCTAAAAATATTTTTAACGCAAATATAGCTTCTCTATAGTATTTAGTGCTCAGATATTCATACACAGCGCCAAATTTCCCGCAGCAAATGCAAAGAGACCATTTTGGCGAAACTTTTAGAGAGATACATGGAAGAAAAATTGCAGTAATCTAATTGAGCTTGTAACACCTTACACAAACGCCTTTGCTCAAAATGTAAACCACATTTGGTATTGAAACGAGAAACAATACTCAGGATAAATTTTCTGACAAAGAACACTCAGAAAACATTCTGGGAAATATGTAAGGCTCCCACGCGACCAAACATCTTTTTCATTCTGATATATTCCTGTGATCCAATCTTTCCAATGTAATAAATCAGCACTGCTTTTGTTTTTTCGAATACATAATGATAATATTGCGCACGCAACACGAAGACATAGACAAAAACTTCACAAGGACCAGCGCAGTTTTTTTTTTAATACGTTTGAGATATGCACAAAAATGGCTGGGATGTTTGGCGTGGAATGACCCGTTGCGAGTGGTAAAAAGGGAATGCGATGCGCATGACGTTCAGGAACAAACAGGAACGCCGCCCTGCATGCACATAAGAAAAAAAAGCCGGCAGATCCCACGCATTGTGGGAATCGATGTAATGCGAAGCAGCCAGCAAAGAGCTGCATACATCGTCTTGTATGTCATTGAGGAAAATGCGTGTCATGGTTTTCATGTTAACTCCTATTATTTATGTTCGTCACACAGTGACGTCGCGCAAGACCAATTCCGAGGTAGATCAAGCTAGCGAAACGGCCACCAGCGCGCCATGAGCGTGGCACGTAAGTCATGCTGTACATGACATGCGTGTCATGATTTTCATGATAACTCGTGTTATTTATGTTCGTCACACGGTCACGTCGCAAGATACCAATTTTGGTGTATATCAATCTAGCGAAACGGCCGCCAGCGCCCCATGAGCGTGGCACGTAAGTCATGCTGTACATGACATGCGTGTCATGATTTTCATGATAACTCGTGTTGTTTATGTTCGTCACACGGTCACGTCGTAAGAGACCAATATTGGTGTATATCAAGCTAGCGAAACGGCCGCCAGCGCCCCGTGAGCGTGGCACGTAAGTCATGCTGTACATGACATGCGTGTCATGATTTTCATGATAACGCGTGTTATTTATGTTCGTCACACGGTCACGTCGCAAGATACCAATTTTGGTGTGTATCAATCTAGCGAAACGGCCGCCAGCGCCCAATGAGCGTGGCACGTAGGTCATGCTGTGCATGACATGCGTGTCATGATTTTCATGATAACTCATGTTATTTATGTTCGTCACACGGTCACGTCGTAAGAGACCAATATTGGTGTATATCAAGCTAGCGAAACGGCCGCCAGCGCACCATGAGCGTGGCACGTAAGTCATGCTGTACATGACATGGGTGTCATGATTTTCATGATAACTCGTGTTATTTATGTTCGTCACACGGTCACGTCGGAAGAGACCAATATTGGTGTATATCAAGCTAGCGAAACGGCCGCCAGCGCCCCATGAGCGTGGCACGTAAGTCATGCTGTACATGACATGCGTGTCATGATTTTCATGATAACTCGTGGTATTTATGTTCGTCACACGGTCACGTCACAAGATACCAATTTCGGTGCACATCAATCTAGCGAAACGGCCGCCAGCGCCCCATGAGCGTGGCACGTAAGTCATGCTGTACATGACATGCGTGTCATGATTTTCATGATAACTCGTGTTATTTATGTTCTTCACACGGGCACGTCGCAAGATACCAATTTCGGTGCATATCAATCTAGCGAAACGGCCGCCAGCGCCCCATGAGCGTGGCACGTAAGTCATGCTGTACATGACAATCGTGTCATGATTTTCATGATAACTCGTGTTATTTATGTTCGTCACACGGTCACGTCGCAAGATACCAATTTCGGTGCATATCAATCTAGCGAAACGGCCGCCAGCGCCCCATGAGCGTGGCACGTAAGTCATGCTGTACATGACATGCGTGTCATGATTTTCATGATATCTCGTGATATTTATGTTCTTCACACGGTCACGTCACAAGATACCAATTTCGGTGCATATCAATCTAGCGAAACGGCCGCCAGCGCCCCATGAGCGTGGCATGTAAGTCATGCTGTACATGACATGCGTGTCATGATTTTCATGATAACTCGTGTTATTTATGTTCGTCACACGGTCACGTCACAAGATACCAATTTCGGTGCATATCAATCTAGCGAAACGGCCGCCAGCGCCCCATGAGCGTGGCACGTAAGTCATGCTGTACATGACATGCGTGTCATGATTTTCATGTTAACTCGTGTTATTTATGTTCGTCACACAGTCACGTCATAAGATACCAATTTTGGTGTATATCAAGCTAGCGAAACGGCCGCCAGCGCACCATGAGCGTAGCATGTAAATCATGCTGTACATGACATTCGTGTCATGATTTTCATGTTATGACTTGTCATTTATGTTCGTCATACAGTCATGTTACGCCATACCAATTTTGGTGCACATTCGATTAACCAAGCAACCAGGAGAGCACAAAGTCGTAGGCGGCTAGATAGATAGATAGATAGATAGATAGATAGATAGATAGATAGATAGATAGATAGATAGATAGATAGATAGATAGATAGATAGATAGATAGATACGGTCAAAGTCGCAGAAGTTCGCTAAGAAATGCTTCGCATTTAAAAAAAATATGCAAGAGAGAGTGCTATGCCGTAGAGAAAGGCTTCGTTAGCGAGCGCTGTCGCGCTTCTTTGCTTTGAAAAGTTGGCCCGCTACATGCCTATGCGCGATCTTGCACCTTGCAGGCATGGCAAAAGGAGAAACACCGGTGGCGTGAAGGTGAAGAAAAAGAAGAAGGCAGTCCACAACCGCGGTCGGCCAACAGCGTTGGCCCGACGTACAGCCGACATCTTCGGCCAAGAAAAAACAGCGCGCGCTCGGCGCTACGCTGACCTTCGACCTCGTGCCAGCGTCGGAGGCCAACCTGGTGCTGGTAGAGTGAGCTAGATGTTATGGTGCGCTCAGAAGCTCAGGTCAGGCCGTCCACTGCCCAAGCTTCTACGGCTGACTCAGTCGGCAACGAACCTGTAGCCGAGCAAGGGGCAATATTGGGCAACATTGGGCAACATTTTTTGGGCAACATTGCCCAAAAAACGATGGTCGACCAAGTATGCTCGGGACATAACTTTCACGAACCATTGAGTCATCAAAGTACGCGAATAGTAGGAGATTGTGGCAAGTTTCGGAAAGGTTTGAAAAACAGCACTAAAGGCTTACTTATGAAAGGACTACATTTCTGGGTAATGCTCCTGGAGCGATGATAGGAATGTTTTGATATGTTTCGTTAAATTACGCGCGACTAAAAGACTAACTTTAGCGCTGCACCGCACGTGGACGTTGCTCACTTTAGTAACGTACACTGCGTGAGAAGAGAAATATAGATTGCATGTCGTGGTTTATCAGCTTCAAGCTGGGCCGATCACGGAGGCAGCGCAAAAATACGTAAGGTGCGGAAAGCTGGCAGTGTCGAATATACTGGAGGCTGTGCAAAGCGCCGTTAGGTGCAGAAAGGTTTCCGAGGGAGGAAGGGAAAAATCAATATAGCAACAAAAAAGAAGTAACTGTCGCCTCCAAGTCATCTTAGGCGAATGCATATGGGAGCGTGTGAGCTATTTCTCGTTCAGTGTTGCGAGGCATCGCGTGCAACGCGAGCGCTTTCTTCATCGCCTTATGTGCATTTCGCTTCCTGGGTCATTTTCCCGCTTTTCAGCATTTGCTGTATATCGCTGACATCTTTTAATTTCCTGAGCGCCCGTGTTCGTTCCCCACTTTTTCTGACAAGGGGAGTGTTGCCATACTGAAGGAACCAACAATAATAAAATATTTTGTACAGGTCAGTGTCTTTCACTTGAGTCATTGAACAGTTTAGTTGGGCGTCCGCCGGGCGCCAGTGTATTTACTTGGGCGCCTGCAGCACCTCTGCGCACGTGTGGTGGGAGCCATTCATAACGAAGCCTGCCTCTGCAGAACTAATGAGGGCGCCAAACTAAAACTGTTTGTTCAAGTAACTGAAAGAAGCACACTCGTCAAAAATATTAAACGCGTGCTTCGGCCTTCCCCTTTCGTCGTAGCGGTGCAGAGGTAGCGTTAGATGCAGGCCGACAGCGTGCTTTTAAACCGGTCACCGCAAGCGAACTCAATGTCGTTGTAGCATCCATTTGGTTCTGCTGAACGCTTAGTAGTCGTCCGCGTAAACGCTCACACGCGTGTGCGCGTAGCCCTAAGTGATTTCGTCAGTGCGGGAAAGGAATCTGCGAACTGCGAGACTGGCGCTGTAGTATCTGGGTTATTGTGCTCAATATGAGTCCGGGTTAAGTTAGCTTCGATGCTACCTTAATGGTAATTTAACCTTTCCGACTTGAGTGCCCTGAAAAGCTGCACTTCAGTGCAAGGCCGATTCTTGAAAGGTGCTAAAGGCCGGTCGAGAACTGAAGTCAGTTGTTAAGTATAAGGTTAGTTCTTTAATACGGTGGTTGGTGAAAACGTTGGCGAAACTAAGCAGGAAAATCTAATACCTGATGACAGCGTCGACAGGCTCGTTGTACTACAGTTGGACATGCTAGGTCACCGCAGTACTATTGATTTCGTGGTACTAGGTAGACGACATTGGCAGGGTTAACTTGGGACATTGAAAGCTGTAACGACAGTGTGGTTCGTCACGTTTGTGTGTGCGTGGTTAATAAAATGAACGGGAAAAGACGCACGAAAGAGCTCGAAACATTTATCAATACAAAAGACAATAGAGGGACAATCACGGAATACAAGGAGACACGGAGTTAAACACACAACTAAACTCAAAGTCCTAATGGCGGAATGTGCGACCTGCACCAAAAACGAGGTGTCACGAGTTCGTAGACTACGACGTCTTCCGGAGGCGGCGTATCGTCACGTGCTGCGACGACCCTTGACGCAGGCGAGCCAAGTCACGCAGGTGGCACATGTCCCGTGAGCGGCCTCATCACGAAGACAAGGCCTCCGTTAGGCCTCGAGCAGAACACGGCCTTGCGGCGTCCTAGGTAGCGGCGGCGACCAGAAACCGGTTGTCCCTGTCTCGCACGCCGCCACAGCAGGAACCACGCCCGGTATCCGAAGCACCAGGTAGGTACCTCGGCTCCAGGGCCTCAAATGGAACAGACAGGAGGAGCTCCACGGACAGCGCCCTGGTCCGGCGTGTCCTTGCACCAGCTTGCTCCTCGGCGCGTTCTACCTGATGGTGATGATGACCTTTATAAATGGCTCACACCCACTCTGGGGAATTGGCCAAGAAACGAATAATTTTTAGGTAAACGTGGTCACATATGAAAATGAATTATAGAAGGTTAGAGTATTTTAATAATGCCAATTTAAAAATGCCGAATCAAAATCGCCCTGATTCAATTAAGAATTTTTGGACAGCGGAACAGACATCCCGGTGGCAATAACCTAATGAGGAGGCTCCCAAGGATAGAATATTCGAAGTAATAAAATCCAATCTAAACGATTAAACGCGGCTTTTAGAATGTTTTTCTCGGTAAACTGAAGCGGTTACATGATAAGAATTAATATTCAATTGTTTCGTCCTGGTTACAAAACGAGCAAGGAGGGGTCGGAGCCAGAACAGATCTATCCATGTAAAAGTTTAATTTTAGAACGCGACATCGTAATTTAGTAAAAATAAGTTCATCTTTTCTTGTTAAACAGAAATTCCTACGCCAAGGGAACAAGAGGTGTCGATATTCGTTTAGATGAGTGACTAATGTTTTACCGTAATCTTGCGCTGCTCTTTCTCGTCTTCTTTTTTTTTGTTTTTGCTCTCGTGCCGCCGCCGCGCGTGTCACCTGTCCCTGGCTCACCTTTTCTCCGTCGTCTTCATAGTCACATTCACACAAAAGTTCTCAACAACTGCTGTGATGCAGCCTTAAACAGCGACACCCTCCGCGCGCGCTGGGAGTCTGCGTTGCTCAGCTCGGCCCTGGAGCAACAACTCTGGGCCGTCCAGCGAGCCGAGGAAGCCGCCAAGGGCCAGCAACCCTTGGCCGAAGCCTAGGCGGGATCCAGGCCCATCCCACCAATTCGCAGGGCAATTAATAAAGTTAAATGATCTGAACTGCTAATTCGTATGTCAATGTAAGCGACTCAAAAACTGCCATATACAACTTCGGAGCGGCTAGCGTTTGTAGGACCGCCCTAGCCATTCTCTCTCGTAATCCTCCATTCCAAATTGTTACATTAATGTGGACACGAGCTCACGCAGGCTTAATTGGTAACGAGGCGGCCCATGCAAGCGCTCGAGCTTTCACGATCCGAGCGCAGGCTAGACTTGGGGACGCTTCAGAAACCAATTATCTCCCTCCTGCATTTACCTCTCAAGACAGATTGGTTACATGTCACGATATTTGTGGGCATTACCGCCTAGGTCGCCATACCGTCCCGCCTTTACTACGTCGGTCCTCACGCAGGCGCTAGGTTCTATGGCGTAGACTCCAAACCCGCACTTTTCTTTCCCCTGCCTTACGCCACAAAATTTACCCCTGGATGTACCCTAATTCGCCCTGCAAGTTTTGTTCTGTCAAGCGAGCAGACCTTAACCACATTATGTGGTTAAGGTCTGCTGCCCTCCCCCGAGCCTTCGTAAACAAGTAAGTAGTCAAGAGCTGTGGGAGGCTGCCATGCGCAGCTACATCCCTGCACTTCAGGAGGCTATCCTGTGGTGGGCTGAGGTGGTAGAGGAGGCCTACCGCGAGTAGTATCCCTGACCTACATCTCCCAGCCCCTTTCCCTTAAGACGGGATAAATAAAGTTATTTCTCTATCTCTCTCAAAGTTCACTTGAAAGTTCACAAAGACACAAATGTCCTTTATAAATTTCGTCCATTCACTACCAAAGCAAATCAACACTTTCGTTGGCATTTGAAAGTTCACAAAGACACAAATGTCCTTTACAAATTTCTTCCATTCACTACAAATGTAAATCAACACTGTCGGTGGCACTTGAAAGTTCACAAAGACACAAAAGTCCTCTACAAATTTCGTCCATTCACTACAAAAGCTAATCAGCACTTTCGGAGGCTTTTTTAGATGCGTAGATGCTCTTTGACTAGCCTGCGTAACGCTGTTCGTCCGTCCGCACTAACGCCAGGCAACGCGCTTCCCTCGGCGCAGGTGTTGTAGCGGTGCCAAGTAGGTCGCGCCGCAGCTGGGCGTTGACGTCACGCACCCCTCGCACGCTTCCCTCGCAGGTGCGCGCGTACGTCACTCTCTCCCTCACCTGCCGGAGCGCCGCAGCTGGCGGCTCGAACGCCCGCTCGCCACACGTGTCTGCGTTTCAAACAAACGTTTACACCAGTAAACGCTACACCGAGTTTCGCTTCAAACGAATCTTCCAGCGCTCACCGCAGCACGCGCGTTAGCGCCGTTAAAACCCGTGACGCCACCCGTACGCAATGCTGCTTCGCATCCCATCAGCATTCCTTTCGGGGAGATGGTCCAATTTTGGTGGTTCCGCTTTTATAGCAGTCTAATAAACATTACATTCGTATTCCTGTGATTAAGCAAGCTATTGTGCGTTGGCAACTGCTTCCTGAATGCGCCAAATTTCTAACGCGCACCTAACTTAAGTAACTGTGAGAAGCCTCCGTACTCGGTCTGGTTAGACCAGAATGTTCTCCTGCTTGTCTAAATAGTTGTATTCAGAACCTGTATAGTAGAAAGTGCTGCAAAAGTAGATTACGTTTACTTTTCATCCTTTAACCAAATTACTGAAAAGTAAGAAAAATTCCTTGAATGATACCGCATAAATGTCTGCTACAAATTCCTCAAAAAACAAGCGGTAGGTTCGACAAAAACAAGCGCTGAAACCCATACCAATGAGAATGAATGAATGAATGAATGAATGAATGAATGAATGAATGAATGAATGAATGAATGAATCCGCTGTCCCACGGCTTTCACAGCGTGGAAATACACTCCGTTTCATGCATCAGGCTCAACACTGCGGAAGCTATGCAATTAGTTAGGCCAGCAAGATGTGTGCCTACGCACGTCTCGCACTTGGCTTTGGTAGTTGTAAACGCTCGTGCTCGGCTCGCACGAGCGCGCACGTGATGCGTCACGGCAGGCCGCGAGTGAAGCACCAAAAAGCGAAAATAGAGACGCTAAGTGGCCGACAACAACCTACTGACAACCGTATGACGGGGTTTGTTTTTATCCAAGGCACAAAGCGTCTTTATTTGTTACTCGACCTAAAGACGAAAACAAATCGTATTACGGGTGGTCAAATCATTGGACTATTTCTTGGTGCGAACGCATCTACTGCAAGATGTCTCGCTAGCATCCACAGCGTTGCACCTGATGTATGAAACGAAGTAGATTTTTACAGCGAAGTAGTTTAGGCCGGCCGTAAAAATTTTGGTGTGTAAAATGCGCAAAAAAACTACCATCCTCATGAAACGGCACCCGCTCTCATTATTCTCTTTAGAGTGAAGCTGTTTAAGCTATAGATAGGTTGGGCTCCATCGTGGAAAACTCCTCAGGTGGGTATGCGCCACAGGGATTGGACAAGCCACACTACCAAGTACAGCAGGTGCGAGCGTTAAACGAAAACTCTGCTCTGTGAAGTGCAGCACGTGAACGACGTGAAGGAAAGAGAGAGAGAAAGAAAGTGAAAGTGAAAAACATTTCACCATCTCCCACTAAAGGGAACCATGTGGGGATACGAAGGAGCGCATGGGTCGACTTAAAGTTCCGTTTATCACGGGTACCTTGCCCGATGTTAGCGCGTCCTTGCATGTGGAGCACACCGTAAATTCACTGTAGTTGCTGTTGCTGTTACTCGTCCCGAACTCTTGTTAGAGCACGCCACGCGGGTTCATCGCGCGTCTGCAGAATCTCGTTCCCCGACGCCATCACGTGATTGCTAAGAGAGTGTAAGGAGCGATAGGCCACAGCGTCTTATCCAGCCCCTTACACAGGCACACGTGGTTTTGTCTGCGTTACACAAGCTAGGACCGCATACGGCAGCCCGGACCCCTAAAGTGCTCTGCACGTATCATCATCAAGGCGGTCGAAGAACCAGACGAAGGAGACTTCTCTTTAGCGCGAGCGCGTGCTCTGCGCGTATCATCATCGAGGCGGTCGAAGAACAAGAAGAAAAAGAATTCTCCATGGCGCGAGCGCGCGCTCAATATGTTACAGATGTCTATGGTAGCTTTTAGAAAGCGGACGGCCGCCATGGAACTACGGACAAAGCCCAGCGCAAAACCTGCTTCGCATCTAAAAATAGTGCAGATTGCTCTAAGTGGCGGAAGGCTCGAAACAACGCAGCCGGATGATCCTAAAGTCTAACAAAACGGCCAATAGCCAAGACATAACCTAACAACAACTAGCTAAAGTCCAGCCACAACCTAGACTCAACCTAGAAAACATGATAGCTAAGAGCCTAGCAGAAATGTAGAAGCAACCTAGCATCACCTAACTAAAACTCTAGCAACTACCTAGAAACAACCAAGCATCATCTAGCTAAAGCCTAGCAACAACCTAAAAATAACCCAGACACAACCTAGCATCACCTAGCTAAAGCCAAGCAACAACCTCGAAGCTACCTAGGAACAAGCTAGCATCGCCTTGCTAAAGCATAGTAGCAACGTAGAAGCAAGCTAGAAACAACCTAGCATCCCGTAGTTAAATCTTAGCAACAACTTAGAGGCAACCTAGAAATAACCTAGCATCACCTAGCTAAAGCCTGGCAACAACCTACAGCCAACCACGTTAGACTTCAGAATAATCCAGCTTCGCTCTTTCAAGGCTTGCGCGACTTAATGGAAGCTTCACCATTTTTTTTGATGTGCAAGGAATTTGCCACTTATTGGTCGCTGCTTCTGAAGCTTGCACAAGATGCCGCTGCCGGCACTGACAGTCCCGAGTTGCACTAAATCAGAACTGAGGCCCTCCAAGCATCAGTGAGATTGAACCCGAGCTCGCGTGTCAAGTAGTTCCATTGAAATACACTAACGGAAGGCTTGGGCCCACCCACTGCGTTTGCACTTGCCGATGCGCAGTACTCACGCCATAGCGCTAGCGAAAGCCGCGATTCAGCTTTGAGCTGCGACGTCACAACTTCATAATCACTGCTACATGGATGAATCAATGGTGCCTTTATGCACTGCGAGAACACCCTTCGCTTTCAACACACAGGAATGCAGTGCACAAAGGGCACAAAAGCAACTACTCACCTGATATGCCGACCGCGTTACTTCCACAAAAATCGGCTAATGGCCGAGTGCGCTTTATAAAAGACACACAACCCTGCAACAAGTATCAACAGCTGACACAAAAGTGCACGTCTGAAAGCGGATACGTATGGCTAACGGCGATATCGGAGCAGTGCTTTCAAGCAAACGCCTTTCCACACATACAGTCAAACCCGACAAAATCGAGCTCAAATAAATTGAATTACCCTTTTTAATGAACTATATAACAACGCGACAGTGCTTTACGGCCAATGCATAGGAAAATTTGCTGCTACATGGAATAAAATAGCCGGTACACGTGATATATTGAACATCGGCAGTGCGGAACGCCTCAATACGATAGCTTTCCCTCACGTTAAGTTGTCTGCGGGAAGAACACAGGTCTCGCGCTCCCAGAAAGTGGTAGCCAACCGTCCGAGCTACACACCCGTCCGATCCTGCCCGCAACTACTCAGCACATGCACGCCCTGAGAAACTCAGGA
Organism: Rhipicephalus sanguineus; assembly: GCF_013339695.2. Classification (NCBI taxonomy): domain Eukaryota; kingdom Metazoa; phylum Arthropoda; class Arachnida; order Ixodida; family Ixodidae; genus Rhipicephalus; species Rhipicephalus sanguineus. The sequence goes on along the minus strand of NC_051177.1, from coordinate 161,108,535 downwards.
ATCGCGCTGATACTCCGGTACCCGTATGACAACGTCACGTACGCAGGTTACTAGTTCCGCAGCGTCTTTCCGAGGTTGCACTGCAAACAGGGGACCAAGTCGCAGAGTCCTGCTGGCATCATTCAGAAGTTCGACACCACCCATAGTGTGGCATCTCTCCTCACTTAGCTACACCTTGGGAGACACCAGGCGACAGGGGCTGCCCAACACTCGGCGGCAGAAGGCTTCGGTGGAAAAGTCGAGCAGCCTGGAAAACTCCCGCAATTTCAGGCTTGCCTGTCTCACGTTTTCATCACAAAATATGCTTGCATGCAACCAGTCTTGGTAGAACCGAGCCTGCCTTCGCCACGCAGCACGGAAGATCTTGTACAAGTACCACCGTAGTTGGCGATGGAGGGAAGTTCCCAAGTAGAGACAGAATTGTCAAAGGGAGGACGTTCGGTGATATGCCTCCTTCGCGTTTCCTTTTACGCAGCAAATTGGCCTGCGCAGAACCATTTCTGCGCTTGCGTTCACTTAAAAATTACAGGCATTCGTTTCACCAAGGCGTTACTTGACATTTTGCGACTTCGTACCATCGCAAAGACCAGGTATGGGCAACCTTTCAGGTGGAGGGACGAGTTGCATAAAACAGAAACGGCGGTGGCCGGACGGCAAATCAGGTGGGTGGCGGGAGGCTGGGTGTGAAGGCAAAGAGAAAAAAATTCGGCAAATTGGCAATAATCTACAAAACTCGCGAACCTCTGGTTAAGTGCTGGCTAAATTCAGGCTAAGTGAAATGATGGGGGAGAACGCGAACTGAAAGTTGGACAATGTCAACTTTTTCCTGTTTCAGGTCCCCATTTCAGATCAAACCCAATTTCAGGTCAAAACTACCATGCTTCAGAGAGGCAGTCGCAAGAGGAGGGGGGGAGGTGTTCTGACGTCGTGCCGAGGGCCGCATTATACTGCTCTGCGTGCCGTATGATGCCGACCTCTGGCACAGACGATGCGAATATGAGCGAAAACTAAATATTATTTTATCAGGCGGTTACGATGCCGCCTATTCCATTCAACCGGGCTCTCAACGTACCTCTCATAGCTGCGTAGGCACCACGGAGCGAGTGCACTAGCGACACTTATGGTGAGTAGCGTATCCACCTGTTTATCTGGAATATTCCACTGAAGTGAAGCGAGCTGCGCGTGCGCCCTCGTTGCCTTCAAGAGTGGAAGTTTCCACGCTGCAGGTAGAACGACAGCTTGCCCAATAGAGGAGAAACGCCCGCGAACACGCCTTTGCGAGACGCGATGCGGAGGCGTTCACTTGCGACATTTACGCTGGCGTTGTTGGACTGTTAATATGTAGGCTGAGTGGCGGTTCTGGCGGCATCGCACGCGGCGTTCTTTTGTAAACCACAGCAAACGCCGTACATGCATTTGTGGCGCCGCGCGCGTTCTTGTAGCCGCTTTATTTACAGCTGGTTTCGCGCGCTCCGACCTGTATATCTTCGATGGCCGCCTGTCGTCACCGTCAGTAAAGTGAAGGAAACCAGAGAGATGCACATGTACACTTTTCGCTTCGGCTATTAAATGCGAAGCATTTCTTAGCGAAATTCTGCGACTTTGAGCGTATCTATCTATCTATCTATCTATCTATCTATCTATCTATCTATCTATCTATCTATCTATCTATCTATCTATCTATCTATCTATCTATCTATCTATCTATCTAGCCGCCTACGACGTCGTGCTCTCCTGGTCGCTTGGTTTATCGAATGTACACCAAAATTGGTATGGCGTAACATGACTGCATGGCGAACATAAATGTGAAGTCATAACATGAAAATCATGACACGCATGTCATGTACAGCATGATTTACGTGCCACGCTCATGATGCGGTGGCGGCCGTTCGCTAGCTCTATATACACCAATATTGGTATCTTGCGACGTCACTGTGTAACGAACATAAAAACCCGAGTTAACATGAAAATCATGACACGCATGTCATGTACAGCATGACTTACGTGCCACGCTCATGATGCGGTGGCGGCCGTTCGCTAGCTCTATATACACCAATATTGGTATCTTGCGACGTCACTGTGTAACGAACATAAAAACCCGAGTTAACATGAAAATCATGACACGCATGTCATGTACAGCATGACTTACGTGCCACGCTCACGGGGCGCTGGCAGCCGTTTCGCTCACTTGATCTACCCTGGAATTGGTATTGCGCGACGTGCCTGTGTGACGAACATAAAAACACGAGTTAACATGAAAATCATGACACGCATGTCATGTACAGCATCACTTACGTGCCACGCTCATGGGGCGCTGGCGGCCGTTTCGCTAGCTTGATATACACCAAAATTGGTATCTTCCGACGTGACTGTGTGACGAACATAAATAACACGAGTTAACATGAAAATCATGACACGCATGTCATGTACAGCATGACTTACGTGCCACGCTCATGGGGCGCTGGCGGGCGATTCGCTAGCTTGATCGATCCTGAAATTGGTATTGGGCGACGCGCCTGTGTGACGAACATAAAAACCCGAGTTAACATAAAAATCATGACACGCAAGTCATGTACAGCATGACTTACGTGCCACGCTCATGGGGCGCTGGCGGCCGTTTCGCTAGCTTTATCTACCCCGGAATTTGTATTGCGCGACGTGCCCGTGTGACGAACATAAAAGCACGAGTTAACATGAAAATCATGGCACGCATATCATGTACAGCATCACTTACGTTCCACGCTCATGGGGCGCTGGCGGCCGTTTCGTTAGCTTGATCTACCCAGAAGTTGGTATTGCGCGACGTTACTGTATCGTATCGCGCCTCGCTCGTGCGCTGCGCACGATAAGCTCAAGGGGCTTCGCCCGACTGTTCTTGATGCTATCGCTTGTTCATCTAAGGGGCGTTGCCCAGAGTGTATTATAAATGTGACTGACCAAATAAATGTAGCAGCACTGGCTGCCTGACGAACGCACCTGCTGTCACGCTGATTCTTGGTCCCATACATGGTGTCAGAAGCATTTACGCCGTAACCCAAGCCGCCCATCCGAGGAATGCCGGCATGGAATTCGTGAAGCCTCCAGAGCCGCTGCGGTTCGAAGGCGACATAGGCAAGCGATGGAGCCTTTTCAAGCAACGTTTCGAGCTCTTTTTGACAGCTACAGAGACTACGATAAAACGAGGGGCGTCGACGAAAACTGCGTTGCTATTGAGCGTCGCTGAAGAAGAAGCCATCGAGGTATACAACACATTCAGCTTCACCGAAGGCCAGGACAAGGATGACTATGACGTGGTAATCAAGAAGTTCGACGACTACTGTGCTTCACAAGTCAATGAGGTACATCAGCGTTATCTGTTCCGTACCCGAAAGCAAGAACAAGGTGAGCCTTTTGAACATTTTTTACGAGACTTGAAGATGAAAGCAGGAGCATGCAACTTTGGAGAGCAAGCAGATTCAATGATAAGAGACCAAATTGTTTTTGGCACGAACGACGCTAAGACTCGAGAAAAGCTTTTGTCCGACAATAAGTTAACGTTGCAAAAGGCCGAGGAAGCATGCAAGGCAGCTGAGATAACGGCAGCAAACCAAGAAATCTGGACACGAGAGCAGAACCAGTAGACGCCGTGCACAAGACACGTGGCAGTTCACAGGCTAAGCAGCAGAAGAGTTTTAAATGCCGAAAGTGTGGCCGGGCGCACGCACCACGCAACTGCCCAGCGCACGGACAAACATGCCGCGCTTGTCATAAGAAAAATCACTTTGCCGTTTGCTGCAAAACAAAGCCGCAAGTAGGTGAGCTTCAGGGCAGCGATGATGATTTTGAAGTTCTCACGATTGGTAGTAAAAGCAGTCGATCAGACTGGATAGTCACGGCAAAAGTTGGAGGAAAGCTTATTGCTTTCAAAGTGGACACGGGGTCTCAGGCTAATTTGCTCCCAGCCGCGTTGTACGCAAGCATGAACCGCAAGCCGCGGGTAAAGCCCAGCAGTGCCGTCCTACGCTCCTACGGTGGAATCGAGATCAAACATATGGGTATCGTGAGGCAAGAAGTGACATTCCATGACCGTACTTCCGTTCAGGACTTTTTCATTGTCCGCAAGGGAGCTCAAGCGATTCTCGGTCTGCAGGCATGCGAGACGCTCGGAATAATCGCGCGACAGGTGGACAACGTTTCGCAAAACAGTTCCGATGGAGTTGTGAAAGAGTTTTCCCATCTTTTTTCTGGCACAGGTTGTCTCCAACGCCACTACCGCATGGTCCTGCGCGAAGGAGCACTCCCAGTCGTCCAGACAGCACGCCGAGTACCGCTGGTCTTGAGGGAGCCGCTTCGAAAGGAGCTGGATCGCATGGAGAGGGAAGGCATAATTATAAAAGTCACGGAACCTACAGAATGGGTGAGCCCTCTCGTCATAGTGCGCAAGAAGGATGGAAAACTGCGTGTGTGCATGGACCCGCGTAAAATCAACGAGGCCATAAAGCGCGAACACTTCGAAATGCCAAGGAGAGAAGATATCGAGTCAGAGCTCGCGGGAGCTAAGGTGTTCACGCGGCTAGACGCCAATTCAGGATTCTACCAAATTCCGCTGCATGACGAAACGTCGAGAATCTGCACTGTCACGACGCCGTTCGGTCGTTACCGTTTTTTGCGATTGCCTTTTGGCATATCAGCAGCCTCTGAGGTCTTTCAGAAAGCCCTTAACGACATCTTTGAGGCTTTGCCTGGAACTAAAGTCTATGTCGATGACATACTGATTTGGGGATCATCGAGGCAAGAGCACGACGAACGACTGAGGCAAGCGTTGAAGGCTGCGGAAAAGGCAGGGCTAACGTTTAACCCAGCTAAATGCGTCGTTGGCGTCACTCAGATAAGCTTCCTAGGTGACGTAATTTCTGCGGAAGGCATCAGGCATAATCCTTCACTCATTCAGGCAATGCTGCAGATTCCTGAGCCATGCGATAAGCAAGCAGCACAACGAATGCTAGGGGTTGTGAACTACTTCGGCAAGTTTATTCCCACATTAGCTGAGAGGACGAAGCTACTGCGCAGCATAATCAAGCAAGATGAGGTGTTCGAATGGACTCCAAATCACGCAGAAGAATGGCGTCAAATATGCCACAGCTTGAGTAGCCAACCGTTGCTGGCGGTGTTCGATCCGGCAAGAGAAACAAAGATTTCATGTGACGCATCCCGCAGTGGTGTAGGGGCCACGCTCTTGCAGAACTACAACGGCTCGTGGAAGCCTGTAGCGTACGGATCAAGAACGCTGTCTGAAGCGGAAACGCGCTATTCCCAAATAGAAAAAGAAACCCTTGCCATAACATACGGCTGCGAGAAGTTCGACCATTTCGTGTACGGCCGAACGGTCATCATTGAAACAGACCATCACCCTTTGATTGCCATGTCAAAGAAAGCGATTGGCGACATGCCACCTAGGCTGCAACGTTTTTTCATGCAATTGCTCAGATATAACTTTGAACTGAATTTCGTTCCAGGGAAGAAGCTCATGCTCGCAGATATGCTGTCGAGAGAACCCAGCAGTGAAGGCAGTAATGACGTCAGCACGGATGACTCAGAAGTGCATGCCGTAAGTACGGTATCCTCATTTATCAGCGAGGGAACGTGGAAGCATCTTACCGAGGAAACTGCCAAAGACAGCTATCCGAAAGTAGTGCTGCAGAAGTTGACTACGGGTGAACCAATAGAGGGCCCGCTGAAGCCTTTTCTACCCGAGCTCTCTTCCATCAGAGGCGTATTGTTTAAGGGGCTCAAGGTCGTAATTCCGGGCAGCATGAAGCGCGAGACGTTGCATAGGATCCATGAAGGACACCTAGGAATCGCCAAATGTAAGGCTAGGGATCGTCGTCTCGTTTTCTGGCCTGGCATGAACTCTGAAATTGCAGCATTCGCCGAGAGGTGTGCAACATGCAAAAAATACGCGTACAGCCAGCCCAAGGAACCACTTATGATGCGTTCCGTGCCTGACCAACCCTGGTATCGCGTAGGCATAGACCTCTTTTGCTATGGCGGAAAGTCCTACTTGTGTGTCTACGACGCATTATCAAACTTCCCGGAAGTCGAATGCCTCCGAGACACTACTGCAAGGACCGTCGTCGACGCCATTAGTGCTATCTTTGCACGTTACGGCATACCTATGGAGGTGCTAACGGACAATGGTCCTCAATTTTCGAGCAGTGAATTCGCTTCATTTGCGCGCACTTACGAATTCAAGCACATTACTTCAAGTCCAGGGTTCCCGCGTTCTAATGGGCTATCTGAAAAGGGGGTGCAGGTAGTGAAGAGACTTTTTTGGTTGGCTCTTTTGGCCTACAGGACCTCTCCTTTGGAATGCGGACTGGCACCTGCAGAGATCCTCCAGGGTCGCCGGCTGCGGACGCGGCTACCCGACTACCAGTGTGGTCCTTCCCACCTAGTCGTCAAACATAGTCAGGCTCGATCATCAACACAGCCACTAACTCCACTCCATGAAGGCGACGTTGTGCGAGTTCAGTTCGGCTCGTGGGTCACCAAAGCACGAGTTCTGAAGCCGTCAACATATTGTCACGTGGTCGTGACGTCGACGAAGGCAGCAGTCAGCAAGTCGAGATGAAACTCTTTATTAGGTCGAACTTGTGGCCGAGAAACTGAAAGCTACAGCAATACACTGATAGCGGCGGACAGAGCGTCGACCGTCGATCAACTGACAAGCGGTCAAGCGCGTCGGCTTTTATACAGGCGCTATGGAACTTTCCAGCAATATCGCTGGTGGCGGCGTTATCTCTCGACAAAGCTGGAACATTCGCGTGCGGCACGCAATCTTTACAAAACGATCTACAAATATCGTGAAGCTTCTCGAACACTGCTTCACGGCCAGCGTCGAGCGTTGATTACCGTCCTTGCTGGTCAAACTCGAACACATCAAAATAAAAGAAGAAGCGGGCGTGGCATTGCCCCCCTCTGAAAAAGCATCGTCCCGATGCTTGCAACAGAACATGCAAAAAAAAAAACAAGTGCATACACAAATAAATTACAATAACAAAGAAAAAAGTAGAGTTCTCAGGTTCGCTAACGCGCAAAAAACGGCTTAATGCGCACGACATGGACGACCTCAGGTCGTGCGCGGCGTCGCTGGGAGTTCGTAATGCCGTCCGGGACGACCTCGTAGTCAAGAGCGCCGTGACGTCGAAGCACCTTGTATGGGCCGAAGTATCGCCGAAGAAGTTTTTCACTGAGCCCACGTCGGCGTATCGGCGTCCAGACCCACACACGGTCACCGGGTTGGTACTCCATGTGGCGTCGTCGAAGATTATAGTGACGGCTGTCGACCATCTGCTGGTTCTTGATGCGCAGGCGGGCGAGCTGTCGAGCTTCTTCGGCGCGTTGCAAATAGGCGGCAACGTCGAGATCGTCTTCGTCGGTGGCGGTTGGTAGTATTGCGTCGAGCGTCGTTGCCGGGCTCCTTCCGTAGACCAGCTTGTACGGCGTCATTTGCGTCGTTTCTTGCATGGCCGTGTTGTATGCGAAGGTCACATACGGAAGGATGGCATCCCACGTCTTGTGTTCGACGTCGACATACATGGCCAGCATGTCGGCGATGGTCTTGTTTAGCCGCTTGGTGAGGCCATTGGTCTGTGGGTGGTACGCTGTGGTCCGGCGGTGGCTTGTTTGGCTGTATCTCAGTATTGCCTGAGTTAGGTCAGCAGTAAACGCCGTACCTCTGTCGGTGATGAGGACCTCTGGGGCGCCATGACGCAGGAGGATGTTCTCAACGAAGAACTTCGCTACCTCGGCGGCACTGCCTCTGGGTAGGGCCCTTGTCTCGGCGTAGCGGGTGAGGTAGTCGGTAGCTACGACGATCCATTTGTTTCCGGTATTGGACGTCGGGAACGGCCCCAGTAAGTCCATCCCAATTTGCTGGAACGGCCGTTGAGGTGGCTCGATAGGCTGCAGAAGTCCGGCTTGCCTAGTCGGCGGTGTCTTGCGTCGCTGACAGTCCCGGCAGGTCTTGACGTAGCGAGTTACGTCGGCGACAAGGCGCGGCCAGTAGTACTTTTCCTGTATTCTTGCGAGCGTGCAAGAAACACCCAGGTGTCCAGACGTCGGGTCGTCATGCAGAGCCTGGAGGACCTCCGGTCGCAATGTCGAGGGCACTAGAGAAGGGAATCGGCTCGAAGCGGCGAGAAGTTCTTCTTAGGGAGAACACCGTTGCGCAAGAAAAACGACGTCAGTCCTCGCGTGAATACCTTGGGAACAACGGTGGTCCTGCCCTCGAGGTATTTCACAAGGCCCCTGAGTTCTGGGTCCGCTCGCTGTCGTTCGGCGAAGTCTTCGGCACTTATGGTTCCCAAGAAGCAGTCATCCTCCATGTCGTCCTGCGGCGGTGGGGTCGACGGGGGCGCGGGACAGGCAGTCAGCGTCGGAGTGTTTTCTTCCGGACTTGTAAACGACGGTTATGTCAAATTCTTGAAGTCGTAGGCTCCACCGTGCGAGGCGACCTGAAGGGTCCTTCAAGTTAGCTAGCCAACACAAGGCGTGGTGGTCGCTCACAACTTTGAAGGGCCGGCCGTAGAGGTAGGGGCGAAACTTCGATGTAGCCCAGATGATGCCCAGGCACTCCTTTTCTGTTGTGGAGTAGTTGATTTCTGCCTTTGATAGCGACCGGCTAGCATAACTGATGACCCTTTCGAATCAGTCGGTCTTTTGCACAAGGACGGCGCCGAGTCCTACACTGCTTGCGTCGGTGTGGATTTCCGTATCGGCGTATTCGTCGAAATGCGCAAGTATGGGAGGCGTCTGCAGGCGTCGTTTCAATTCTTGAAATGCTTGAACTTGCGACGTTTCCCACTTGAATTCGACGTCGGCCTTCGTGAGTTGCGTCAGTGGCTCGGCGATCCGTGAAAATTCCTTGACGAAACGTCTGTAATAGGCGCACAAGCCGAGAAAACGGCGTACGGCCTTTTTGTCGGTGGGCGTCGGGAAGTCAGCGATGGCAGCTGTTTTTCGCGGGTCCGTGCGAACACCATCCTTGCTGATCACGTGACCCAAGAACAAGAGCTCCTCGTACGCGAAGCGGCACTTTTCAGGCTTCAAGGTGAGTCCGGAGGTCTTGATTGCTTGAAGTACGACTTCAAGGCGCCGAAGGTGTTCGTCGAAGTTTGAGAAAAACACAACGACGTCGTCCAAGTACACGAGGCACGTCTGACACTTCAAGCCGGCCAGTACTGTGTCCATAACCCGTTGAAAAGTCGCAGGTGCCGAGCAAAGACCACAGGGCATGACCTTGAACTCGAACAGGCTGTCTGGTGTTATAAAAGCAGTCTTTTCTCGGTCTCTCTCGTCGACTTCTATTTGCCAGTAACCGGTCTTGAGGTCCATCGACGAAAAGTACTTTGCGTTGTGTAATCGATCCAGGGTGTCGTCTATCCGGGGAAGGGGATACACGTCCTTCTTCGTGACTTTGTTCAGGCGACGATAATCGACGCAAAAACGTAGAGTCCCATCCTTCTTCTTCACTAGCACCACCGGGGATGCCCACGGACTCTTCGACGGCTGGATGATGTCGTCGCGTAGCATTTCGTCGACCTGTTTCTTCACGGCCTCGCGTTCTCGCGTCGAAACTCTGTACGGGCTCTGACGGAGTGGTCTGGCGCTTTCCTCTGTTATGATGCGATGTTTTGCCACGGGAGTCTGCCTAATTCTTGACGACAACGAAAAGCAGTCCTTGTATTGCAAGAGCAGAGTTTTGAGCTGTTTTTGTTTGTGCTTCTGAAGGCTGGGATTGATGTCGAAAGCTGGTTGCGGCGCTTTATTCGTCGGAGTAGGCTCGGGAGAATCGGTGAGGCCGAAAGCATTGCTGGCTTCTACGATTTCTTCGATGTAGGCGACCGTCGTGCCTTTGCTCACGTGCTTGTACTCGTTGCTGAAATTCGTGAGCATAACTGTTGCTTTCCCTGCCCGCAGCTCTGCTACTCCTCTTGCGACGCAAATCTTGCGGTTAATCAAGTGGTGCTGGTCGCCTTCAACAACGCCTTCGAGGTCTGCTGATTTCTGAGTGCCGACGGAAATGATGACGCTGGAGCGAGGTGGAATGGTGACCTGGTCTTCCAGCACATTCAGGCGTGCTTTCTTGGCGGAGTGTGCGGCGGTAGTGCCTTTTCCGTGGACAGTGTTATTGACTTAGACCTCAGGTCGATGATTGCACCATGAAGGCCTAAGAAGTCCATACCAAGGATGACATCCCTCGAGCAACGCGGCAGGATTACGAAGTTCGCGGGATAAATCCGGTTGGTAATGGTGAGTCTCGCTGTGCAGATTCCCTCCGGGGTTACGAGGTGACCCCCAGCTGCCCGGATTTCGGGGCCTTCCCAGGCTGTCCTTTCTTTCTTCAGCTTCATAGCGAACGGTCCACTGATGACAGAATAGTCGGCTCCGGTGTCGACGAGGGCTGTGACGCTCTGGCCGTCGATAAGAACGTCGAGGTCGCTAGTTCGTCGTCTTGCGTTGCAGTTAGGTCGTGGCGTCGGGTCACGGCTACGTCGGTTTGTTCCGCTGTTTCCACGTTGCGCCGTCAGGTCTACTTCGGTCCGCGAGGCTTCGTCGTCAGGGCTCTGTCTGGTTCGCGTCAGGTCTTCAAGGTTTCGTCGTGGCGTCGATGATCTTCGATGAGGATCTTCGATGTTTCGTCGTACAGCAACCGCACCTCCATCGGTTGCTGCCCTTAGTTTTCCGGATACGGGCTAGGCGACCGGCCCCGGAATGGGCCAGTATACTGGCGGCGTTGGGGAGAGGCGTAGCGGCCTGGCGACGGCGATCGGGAAGGTCCTCGGGGGGTCCACTGCGCTCCTGCCAGATAGTCGGCGATGTCACGTGGTCGTTCACCCTGCTGTGGACGCGGCGCGTCGATGGCGAACCCGCGCAGTCCCATCCGTCGATACTGGCAGCGGCGGTAGGTGTGGCCGGCTTCTCCGCAGTGGTAGCAGAGTGGACGATGGTCGGGGGCGCGCCAAACGTCGGTCTTCCTCGGCGTGTATCGCTGGCCGGTTGGCGGGCGGTATGGCGTCGGTGGTGGCGGCGGTGGTGCCTGGCGGCGGAACTGCTGGGGCGGCGCGTGTCTTGCCGCGGGCGAGGAGGGGGGGCGTTGCGTCGGGCTGCAGCAGCATAACTCATTGCTTGAAGCTGCGGCGGTGCCGGCTGGGGAACACCCAGTGACTCTTTGATTTCCTCTCGGACAATATCGGCGATCGAATCCACTTGAGGCTGCGGCGAAGGTAACAGCTTGCGCAACTCCTCCCGCACGATCGCTCGGATGGCTTCGCGCAAGTCGTCGGTGGCTAGTGAGTGCACTTCGGAATAGGTTGCAGACAGCGGCGAGCTGTTGTACTGTTTCGTCCGCATGTCCAGTGTCTTTTCAATAGTCGTAGCCTCGGTGAGAAATTCGGCGACCGTCGTGGGCGGGTTGCGGACAAGTCCCGCGAAAAGTTCTTGTTTGACACCCCGCATGAGCAGGCGAACTTTTTTGTCTTCCGCCATCGCAGCGTCGGCCTGACGGAAAAGTCGAGTCATCTCTTCCGTGAAGATGGTGGCGTTTTCGTTTGGCAGCTGCACCCGGGTCTGCAGCAAAGAAGCGGCTCTTTCCCTGCGGACGACGCTTGTGAACGTGTGCAGGAATGCGCTGCGGAAAAGATCCCAGGTCTGCAGTGAGGACTCCCGATTCTCGAACCAGGTTCTCGCCGCGTCTTCGAGGTAGAAGTAAACGTGACGCAGCTTGTCTTCATTGGTCCAGTTGTTAAAGATGGCGACACGGTCGTATGTTTCAAGCCAGGTTTCCGGGTCTTCAAACGACGATCCGCGGAAGGTTGGCGGCTCCTTGGGATGCCGAAGAAGGATCGGCGCAGGATGCACGGCGTCGGTCATCGTCGCTGCGGTCGATGTTGGGATCTGCGGCTCTCTGTCTTTTTCGGGAAGGAGCCCGTGCTCTGGGGGCAGTCCCTTCTGCCTGCGGCTTGTTCGACGATCCGGGTTCTCCTTGCCGTCGTCCTCGTCCCGGCTTGGGCTTGGGTCAGCACTTCGCGGGGGCGTCCGGATCATGGAAGAAGCAGCACCTCCACCAGATGTCACGTGGTCATGACGTCGACGAAGGCAGCAGTCAGCAAGTCGAGATGAAACTCTTTATTAGGCCGAACTTGTGGCCGAGAAACTGAAAGCTACAGCAATACACTGATAGCGGCGGACAGAGCGTCGACCGTCGATCAAGTGACAAGCGGTCAAGCGCGTCGGCTTTTATACAGGCGCTATGGAACTTTCCAGCAATATCGCTGGTGACGGCGTTATCTCTCGACAAAGCTGGAACATTCGCGTGCGGCACGCAATCTTAACAAAACGATCTACAAAAATCGTGAAGCTTCTCGAACACTGCTTCACGGCCAGCGTCGAGCGTTGATAACCGTCCTTGCTGGTGAAACTCGAACACATCAAAATAAAAGAAGCGGGGGTGGCAATATCCTAGGTCGTACCACGTCATCACACAGGAAGAGCGCTGCCTCCGGCGCAACCGCAAGCACTTGCTACCGACTGGAGAATCCTTCCAGCAGGACTCTGTTCCCAACGGGAACAACGTAGAACCATGTAGCCCGACAGCTGCGCGTCACGTCGAAGATATAGTGCCACATCATGACCCAACTACCGCAGGCACACCGAGTGGTCCAATGCCAGACTGTGTTCCCAACAGGAGCAATAGCTCGACAGCTGCACGCCACGTCGAAGACACAGTGTCGAGTCACGACTCAGCTACCGCGGGCACACTGAGCAATCCAACGCCAGCACCCAGAAGGTCGCTGAGAATGCAAAGATCGCCACGACGACTAGAATATGATAAAGATTTTAAACAAATTGCGTGAACTCTTTCTGTGTTTCTATATGTTCTTCATTTGTTATAAAGTGCCACCTCAAGCCATCGTGTTTCCCGCATATGTAAATAATTGCAGTTTCTTTGTTTATTTTCCTGAGTCAAAAGGATGTATCGTATTGCGTCTCGCTCGTGCGCTGCGCACGAGAAGCTCAAGGGGCTTCGCCCGACTGTTCTTGATGCTATCGCTTGTTCATCTAAGGGGCGTTGCAGAGTGTATTATAAATGTGACTGACCAAATAAATGTAGCAGCACTGGCTGCCTGACGAACGCACCTGCTGTCACGCTGATTCTTGGTCCCATACAGTTACTATGTGACGAACATAAATAATAGGAGTGAACATGAAAACCATGACACGCATTTTTTTACTTTTCGAGCATACATAAAAACTAGAATGCACACAAAAGGTACTGTCATCAATATTACATCGCTAATGGCTTATTCGATATTCAACATCGCTAAGTAAGAGTCCAAATCACAAACTAATTTCGCTTCTGGACGTAAAAGACAATAAAGTCCTAATTTACTTCTTTTGTGGCAGTTGGCGTCCGGTGTTGCACTTGACACTTGCTGGAGCCCTCGTAGCATAGCCGGGGGAACGACTTAGAACCAGGGACCGGAGCGTAGCCGACGTTGGTTCTGTCCAGCTCGAGTCGCGTACGTCTTCCTTTCGCCCAAGCCAAGGTTCGACTGCACCGAGCTCTAGGTCGTCTTCTTCGAAATCCCTCTCCCGAGATTCTTTGGCGTCAATTGTGGGAGAGGAGCCTTTCTTCCTGCCGCGCCGGTGCGCATGGTGTTTACATTGAACTTTGCTCGGCGCCGGGACCGTGGGGCCCGCGCAGGGGGCAACTTCGCGTTCTGCTGTAAGATACGGGGGGCTCGCTCGCGGGAGCGGCTTCGAATTCGCACTGTCTGGCGACGTCTTCTCTTGGCGCAAATTCACTTGGCATCTGATTATTCCACGAAGTTCATTTGAATACGCACACTCATGACAATACCCCCCTCTAAGAGTTTTACCGTGAGGAAAAACTGCTCACTGCCAATACAACCAATACAAT
>NC_051177.1:161083548-161094472 GCF_013339695.2 Rhipicephalus sanguineus | reverse complement strand
GTTACACTGTAGCCGAGGAATAAAAGCTCCGGGAGCGGGTTTGCATAGTGCTAGCGCAGAGGAAACATTTGGGCCAACAAGAATATATTTTCATGGATGCGAAGAGTTCCTAGATATGCGACCCTAGCATCAAGTTGTAGTGTACTGACACGCCAAAATTATGCAAAGCGCAGTTATACTTGTAATTATGATCGCTTTAGGACGTCTATGGTCATTTATACCCGCACCAACGAGAGCATTTCTCCCTTCCGCCAGGGCTTTTTCTATATTCCAATGCTTTGAATTTCCAGAAACCGTATCAAGCAGTCACTAAACTAGAGGGTCCTTGTTATGCTCCGAGGATTAAGATTTATCACCAGGCAGCCGCTACTGAAGTAGATGTATGTCGTGTCTAGGAAGGGCGAGAGTTTCCTCAGAGCTCACATTACGGCGTCCATCGAAGATTACTGCGGAGCGCGCGAAAGCACGGTAAATGAAGCGGCTACAAGAAACGCGCGCGGCGCCACAAATGCATGTACGGCGTTTGCGTGGTTTACAAAAAACGCCGCGTGCGATGCCGCCAGAACCGCCACTCAGCCTACATATGAACAGATCAACAACGCCGGCGTAAAGTCGCAAGTGAACGTCTCGCAAAGGCGCGTTCGCGGGCGTTTCTCTCTTTCGGGCAAGCGGTCGTTCTACCTAGAGCGTGTAAATTTCCACCCCTGAAGGCAACAAGGGCGCACGCGCAGCACTCTCGCGCAGCTAGCTTCACTTCAGTGGAATATTCCAGATGAGCAGGTGGATACGCTACAGATATTAATTTGTTGATCAAGTTTTAGGATTTTTCTGCAATAATGAATTGGTAGAAGAATGTCTCCACCAGCAAACAACTAGTAACATTTCTCACCATAAGTATCGCTAGTGCACTCGCTCCTTGGCGGCTACGCAGCTATGAGAGGTACGTCGAGAGCCCGGTGGAATAGAATAGGCGGCATCCTAACCGTCTGATAAAATAATATTTAGTTTTCGCTGATATTCACACCGTCTGTGCCAGGGGTCGGCATCTTTCGGCCCGCAGAGCAGTATAAGGCAGCCCCCGGCATGACGTCGGAACACGCCCCCCCCCCCCGTCCCCTGCGACTGCCTCTCTGAAGCGTGGTAGTTTTACCTGAAATGGGGTTGATCTGAAATGGGGACCTGAAACAGGAAAAAGTTTACATTGTCCAACTTTCAGTGGGCATTTTCCCCCATCATTACACTTAGCCTTAATTTAGCCAGCACGTAACCAAAGGTTCGCGAGTTTGTAGATTATTGCCAATTTGCCGATTTTTTTTTCTTTGCCTTCACACCCAGCCTCCCGCCACCCACCTGATTGCCGTCCGGCCACCTCCGTTTCTGTTTTATGCAACTCGTCCCTCCACCTGAAAAGGTTGCCTATACCTGGTCTTTGCGATGGTACGAAGTCGCAAAATGTCAAGTAACGCCTTGGTGAAACGAATGCCTGTAATTTGTAAGTGAACGCAAGCGCAGAAATGGTTCTTCGCAGGCCAATTTGCTGCGTAAAAGGAAACGCGAAGGAGGCATATCACCGAACGTCCTCCCTCTGACAATTCTGTCTCTACTTGGGAACTTCCCTCCATCGCCAACTACGGTGGTACTTTACAAGATCTTCCGTGCTGCGTGGCGAAGGCAGGCTCGGTTCTATCAAGACTGGTTGCATGCAAGCATATTTTGTGATGGAAAGGTGAGACAGGCAGGCCTGAAATTGCGGGAGTTTTCCAGGCTGCTCGACTTTTCCACCGAAGCCTTCTGCCGCCGAGTGTTGGGCTGCCCCTGTCGCCTGGTGTCTCCCAAGGTATAGCTAAGTGAGGAGAGACGCCACACTATGGGTGGTGTCGAACTTCTGAATGATGCCAGCAGGACTCTGCGACTTGGTCCCCTGTTTGCAGTACAACCTCGGAAAGACGCTGCGGAACTAGTAACCTGTGTACGTGACGTTGACATACGGGTACCGGAGTATCAGCGCGATTCCTGAGTTTTTCAGGGGGTGCATGTGCTCAGTAGTTGCGGGCAGGATCGGACGGGTGTGTAGCTCGGACGCTTGGCCACCACTTTCTGGGAGCGCGAGACCTGTGTTCTTCTCGCAGACAACTTAACGTGAGGAAAAGCTATCGTATTGAGGCGTTCCGCACTGCCGATGTTCAATATATCACGTGTACCGGCTATTTTATTCCATGTAGCCGTAAATTTTCCTATGCATTGGCCGTAATGCACTGTCGTGTTAAATAGTTCATTAAAAAGGGTAATTCAATTTATTTGAGCTCGATTTAGTCGGGTTTGACTGTATGTGTGGAAAGGTGTTTGCTTGAAAGCACTGCTCCGATGTCGCCGTTAACCATACGTATCCGCTTTCAGACGTGCACTTTTGTGTGAGCTGTTGATACTTGTGCGCTACGTGATGGCAGGGTTGTGTGTCTTTTATAAAGCGCACTCGGCCATTAGCCGATTTTTGTGGAAGTAACGCGGTCGGCATACAAGGTGAGTAGTTGCTTTGTGCCCTTTGTGCACTGCATGCTTGTGTGTTGAACAGCGAAGGGTGTTCTCGCAGTGCATCAAGGCACCATTGATTCATCCATGTAGCAGTGATTATGAAGTTGTGACGTCGCAGCTCAAAGCTGAATCGCGGCTTTCGCTAGCGCTATGGCGTGAGTACTGCGCATCGGCAAGAGCAAACGCAGTGGGTGGGCCCAAGCCTTCCGTTAGTGCCTTTCAATGGAACTACTTGACACGCGAGCTCGGGTTCAATCTCACTGATGCTTGGAGGGCCTCAGTTCTGATTTAGTGCAACTCGAGACTGTCAGTGCCGGCAGCGGCATCTTGTGCAAGCTTCAGAAGCAGCGACCAATAAGTGGCAAATTCCTTGCAAATCAAAAAAAAATGGTGAAGCTTCCATTAAGTCGTGCAAGCCTTGAAACAGCGAAGCTGGATTATTCTGAAGTCTAATGTGGTTGGCTGTAGGTTATGTCCAGGCTTTAGCTAGGTGATGCTAGGTTTTTTCTAGCTTGCTTCTACGTTGCTACTAGGCTTTAGCAAGGCTATGCTAGCTAGTTCGTAGGTAGCTTCGAGGTTGTTGCTAGGTGATGCTAGGTTGTGTCTGGGTTATTTTTAGGTTGTTCCTAGGCTTTAGCTAGATGATGCTTGGTTGTTTCTAGGTAGTTGCTAGAGTTTTAGTTAGGTGATGCTAGGTTGCTTCTACATTGCTGCTAGGCTCTTAGCTATCATGTTTTCTAGTTGAGTCTTAGCTAGTTGTTGTTAGGTTATTTCTTGGCTACTGGCCGTTTTGTTAGACTTTAGGATCATCCGGCTGCGTTGTTTCGAGCCTTGCGCAACTTAGATCAATCTGCACCATTTTTAGATGCGAAGCAGCTTTTGCGCTGGGCTTTCTCCGTAGTTCCATTGGCGACCGTCCGCTTTCTAAAAGCTACCATAGCCATCTGTAGTATATTGAGCGCGCGCTCGCGCCATGGAGACCTCATTTTCTTCTTGTTCTTCGATCGCCTCGATGATGATACGTGCAGAGCACGCGCTCGCGCTAAGGAGAAGTCTCCTTCGTCTGGTTCTTCGAGCGTCTTGATGATGATACGTGCAGAGCACTTTAGGGGTCCGGGCTGCCGTATGCTGTCCTAGCTTGTGTAACGCAGACAAAACCACGTGTGCCTTTGTAAGGGGCTGGGTGAGACGCTGTGGCCTCTCCCCCTTACACGCTCTCAGCAATCACGTGATGGCGTCGGGGAACGAGATTCTGCAGACGCGCGATGAATCCGCGTGGCGTGCTCCAACAAGAGTTCGGGACGAGTAACAGCAACAGCAACTATAGTGAATTTACGGTGTGCTCCACATGCAAGGACGCGCTAACACCGGCAAGGTGCCCGTGATAAACGGAACTTTAAGTCGACCCATGCGCTCCTTCGCATCCCCACATGGTTCCCTTTAGTGGGAGATGGTGAAATGTTTTTCACTTTCCCTTTTTTCTCTCTCTCTTTCTTTCACGTGGTTCACGTGCTGCACTCCACAGAGTTTTCGCTTAACGCTCGCACCTGCTGTACTCGGTAGTGTGGCTTGTCCAATCCCTGTGGCGCATACCCACCTGAGGAGTTTTCCACGATGGAGCCCAACCTATCTATAGCTTAAACAGCTTCACTCTAAAGAGAATAATGAGAGCGGGTGCCTTTTCATGAGGATGGTAGTTTTTTTACGCATTTTACACACCAAAATTTTTACGGCCGGCCTAAACAGCTTCGCTGTTAAAAATCCAGCTATACTCTGTTTAATACATCCAGGTGCACGCTGTGGATGCTAGCGAGACATCTTGCAGTAGATGCGTTCGCACCAAGAAATAGTCCAATGATTTGACCACCCATAATATGATTTGTTTTCGTCTTTAGGTCGAGTAACAAATAAAGACGCTTTGTGCCTTGGATATAAACAAACCCCGTCATACGGTTTGTCAGTAGCTTGTTGTCGGCCACTTAGCGTCTCTATTTCGGTTTTTGGTGCTTCACCTCGCGGCCTGCCGTGACGCATCACGTGCGCGCTCGTGCGAGCCGAGCACGGCGGTTTACAACTACCGAAGCCAAGTGCGAGACGTGCGTAGGCACACATCTTGCTGCCTAACTAATTGGCATAGCTTCCGCAGTGTTGAGCCTGATGCATGAAACGGAGTATATTTCCACGCTGTGAAAAGCCGTGGGACAGCGGATCATTCATTCATTCATTCATTCATTCTTCATTCATTCATTCATTCATTCATTCATTCATCTCATTGATATGGGTTTCAGCGCTGTTTTTGTTGAACTACCGCTTGTTTTTGAGGAATTTGTAGCAGACATTAATGCGGTATCATTCAAGGAATTTTTCATATTTTCAGTAATTTGGTTTAAAGGTGAAAAGTAAACGTAATCTACTTTTACAGCACTTCCACTATACAGGTTCTGAATACATCTATTTAGACAGGCAGGAGAACATTCTGGTCATAACCAGACCGATGACGGAGGCTTCTCACAGTTACCTCAGTTAGGTGTGCGCTAAGATTTTGGCGCAGTCAGGACGCAGTTTGCCAACATGGATAGCTTGCTTAATCACAGGAATCCAAATGTATTGTTATTAGACTGCTATAAAAGCGCAACCACCAAAATTGGACCATCTCCCCGAAGGGAACGCTGATGGGATGCGAAGCAGCAGCGTTCCGTTCGGGGAGATGGTCCAATTTGGTGGTTCCGCATTTATAGCAGTCTAATAAACATACATTTGTATTCCTGTGATTAAGCAGCTGTTTTAGGAAGCAGTTGCCAACACACAAATAGCTTGCTTAATCATCCCGAATAGCGTCGCTTAAGGTCGCCGTCCCACAGCATGTTAAAGAGTAAACAGAACACCGCTCCCAGACGACGACACCATCCCCATTATGATATAAAACATTGCGCGCAAATAACGACGCAGCACACAAAAAAGTTTATTTTCGTTCAAAGTTTATATCGTAATGCGATACCACTAGCCCCTCTAGCTATCCTGACACTTCCGCGTGGACCAAGAGCACTGTGAGGGGAAATTGTGAGATATAAAAGGTGCGTTCATAACGTTTCCAGATTTTTTAGCGATGGCGCAGTGGATAGCTTGTCCGGCATTTGTTGCAGCGGACCGAGAGGTTGTGGGTTCGACTGCCATTGATGGAACGTTTTCTTTAAGTTTTATTTGCCATCTTATCGTGTGACGTCATTTCCGTCACGGAAATGCGTCACTGAGGTCTTGGTGCAGCCCTGCATAAACACTTTCGTGTTAACATATAAATAAATAAATCAGCATGCAGCTCTGCAGTAATATTTGATTACACTGAACGCTTATATTCTACACGGGCCACACCACACACGTAAAAGAAGAGTACAACGTAGAAATAGTTTCAGCAGGCTAACTGTCACGTCGCTTTTAAATGCCGAAGCTCTAACCAAAAAAGATTGCGAGCAGTTTGCACTAAGTGGCGCAAAGCTTGGCCAGCGAAGCACAGACCCGCCGCAAATCGTACCCCCTTCGACCGAATAGCTGCCGGAGGCGCGGCTTCTCTATAGGCTATGCACTATAGAGAGGAGGTTGCACGCGATGTCTCCGTCGGTGGGACTGGCTTAGCTACTGCTTATGCACGGCTTCGCCAGTTGTTGAGGTATCTGGTCGCTAGACGACGCGATGCTTGCTTCCTCTTTCTTTCTATATTTTTAACACAAAAGTGTTTTATGCCAGGGTCCACCAAGACTTCAGTGACGTATTTCCGTCACGGAAATGATAACGAAAAGATTCTCACGATCAGATGGCAAAGAAAAACTTGGAAGAAATAAGTTGCGTCGAAGGCAGTAAAACCGACGACCTCGCGACCCGCGACAACAGATGCCGGGCACGCTATCCACTGCGCCACGGTCTCTTTTTTTCTCTATTGTACTGCGCCACGGTCACACACTCTGGAGGCTTTACAAGCGCTCTTTTTATATGTCACACTTTCCTATACGGCGGTCTTGGTCGGCGGGTGGTGTCGCCGTCTGGAACCGGTAAAGTGAAATAATTAATCATGACTGTGTCCTCCGCACTTAGCATCTGCAACACGCCGTTGCCACGCGTCCATCGCATTCGGTGCGTTTCCAATAGGAGAAGTGCAATTTTTTCAAGACCGTAATACACCGCGAGGTGGCAAGCTTAGACCAAGTCCCGGGCTCGCTCATAGCATCCATATACATCGAAAAACAGCTCTGCGATGCGCGCCTGCCTCGTCTGACCTTCTGGTCCCAGTTACACTGCGTTCCCCGCTTACGCTCACTCCCAGAAAAAACGCGGCCGGGGCAGGGGGTAGACATGACGCACGTTGCGTTTCCCTCGGGCTCCGCCGTAGTGTTCAGTAACCCTAATATGCGGCGGGATGGAGACCTTAGCTGAAGTTCCGCGTCCAATAAGCGACGCTCTTCTGGCTGTCACACAACTTTTTCTGATTACGTTCTCACTGTTAACTACTACAGCTACAATAAAGCTTTGTTTAATCATTGATTATGAACGTCAGTTGTCAGTATGGAGACGTGTTGAGAAGTGTCAGTGTGGATGCGGGCACGTTAAACGGTGCTACAGTTGCCAAACACCCATAGGCATTGTGCTAGCGCTCTCATACAAATGTACGGTAAACAGTCAGCTACATCTGTAAGGACACGTGTTACTTTCGTGTCATACTGATTCCTGAAACGCAGGGATCAACCATGTTTTTTTTTTCTCTTTCAACTTCTTTCTCTCTATTTCGTTATTGTTCTTTCGGTGCCTCTTTCTATTTCTTTCTGCATTTCTTTCCCTTCCTTTCTTTCTTTTTCATTCCTGTGCTGCGTTTTACTCTCTCCCCTCCTCGTTTCCTCATCCGCACCATCACATCTCTCCTCCTCACGCTCACTTACATTTCCCACCCCCTGGCTGCACTATACTATAGGAGGCTCTGTTATGCTCTGCAAGCGTGCCTGGATAGCCGAGTGGTTAGGACGTATTTAGACTGGATGGGGCGCGCACGCAGACAGCGACACAAGGAGGAAACCACGCGAACAACAGAAGCGCCTACTCGCAACTATAGTTTATTGGAAAGAAAAGCGCATACGTATATATCACTGGAGAATGGAAAGTTTGGCTAGTTGGAATGCATTCATGATTGCATTCATGATTGCATGAATGCATTCATGAGTTGCGAGACAGCGCCCGTTCTGTGCACTCTGTGTTCCTTTAGCCTGAGTCTTCGTCTTTAGCGCTGCATCAATCATATATATCACTCCTGTCAAATGACTTGGCTGTTAAAACAAAAAAAAAGGAAAAAAAAAGGAGAGAGGGATATAAAGAAAAAAACGCTCGCCTTCCTATCAAGGGTACGCGGGTTTTAATTTTTATTCAGATAGCAAATATATGGACAATCTCGGCGGATTTTTGCCGTCACCGTCACCTTCATATACCGTATATGTATAACTTTGTATATATGAATAAAAACCACAAATAAAAATAATGCAAAAATAATTCTGAGGCACTCGTCCAAGGATTCGATCCCTTGACCCATCGTTCCGCAGGACGCTCCTTTAGACAATTACGCAATGCATCGTTTTTGTTTTGTTAATGCATAGGAATAGTGCCACCAAACGCTCTTTCTTCGGGATAGCAGCGGCAGAATACAAACGCACGCCGCGTTGGGTGAAACACACGGGACGCCACACAAGACTAAATTAATATTATGCTAGACGCGAGCCATGTTGCGTGGTTGCCCGCGCTTCGTTTTCGTCGCATCGCTGGCGACTCACGACAGTTTTCCATTTTGAGGTTGTAGCGCGCGCCATTCGTGGCCAGTCGGCCAGGGTTAAAGAAGGGCCTCCCATGGCTCGTGGTGGCGCAAGCTAGGGGTAACGCTCTGGCTCTTGTATACTTATGCCACAGGAGGGAAGAAACCAGATCGCTGAACCAGAATCACAGTGTATATGTTACACCGTGACCAGACTTATGAGACACCCACAAAGAATAGAAATGTACGATAGAAGCGCTGACTAACAACTGCTTTATTCTTTCATAACCAAACCATACATAAGCCCAAGGCAAACTTACCGCACATGCGCACACAACAATAGCTCTAAACCAAAACGTGTAACAAAGATGATAGTGTATTAGATACGCGAAGACATGAAATCATATTCAGATAGGTGACGGGACAAAGAAGTAAAGAAGAAGTAAGAAGGACAAAGATGTGCGTTTGCGCTGTAATTTGAGCCCCAGGAATATGTACCAAATAGGCCTAAATGAAGTTTTATTTTATTGACCATAATCGACGGTCGCAGGGAATGCGAGCGGTTGCTTCACGTGCAGGGACTTTATCACGTGCCACTGCCCAGCGCCGTCTTTATTTTCTTCTCTTGAGGTCGCGCGCTCTCTTGTTTTGTTCGCCGGCCAAAGGTAGGCGCTCCTTTCCTGTGCGTTCTTTTCGTGCGTCCTTCCGCGTATTTGAGCAGCACGCTTCAAGTGTCGAGCTGTGACAGTTGATATTTAGCACTCGCCTTTTCCTGCATCCATGGTGCTTGAGCAGCGCGGATCAAGTTTCTAACTGCTTGCTGTTCTTCCTGTGACATTGTAATTTCTTTGCTATCGCATTCATTGCTTCGCCCTTGAGGCGAAACTGTGACTTTTCTTGTCGGCAAGAATTTTTCTTTTTCTCTATGTCTTTCCGTTTGTCTGTTTTCTTCTCTTTTTCTCTCTCTCTCTCTCTTTGTACTCGTTCTGAGGTAGCTGCACAGTGGCACATACCCGTTAAGATACTGATAGCTTTTTACGATCGCCTCCCAAGGAACGATTCGCTAAAGGGCTTCGTTGTTTAAACAGAAATTGGCACATCTACTGACGTTCTTTTGGTCTGGATTCTCAGTGCCCCCTGTGTCGCTAATGTGAAGAGGGTACGTAAAACGTTAATGCACAATGAGCAAATTTTTTCGCCAATAGGACACTAAGGTATCGAAGTACGGAAATACGTGCGCCATCAAGCGGATTAACCCCCCTTTTTTTAGAATACAAGAGTTAAGCGCTTGAACAGCCACCAAAACACGCAGTGATCGTGTTGAATAGCCCAGTCTACTTTCTTCCCTGTTCAACCACCAACAGAAATCAACTTGCTTGCATCCCCACCTAACGCTCTCTTTTTTCGTCCGGAAATCTGGGTTTCTTGCAGCAACGAGACCCTGCGGCATTAGTTCGATGGGAAAGAAGAAAAGGTAAGCTTGTAACTGTTTCTTGACTCTGCTGAGTGCTATATTACGGTTACTCCGTGTCATTGTGCTTCTTATGTTTTTTTTTTGTGCATGTATCTGCTCACAAAATAAAACTCGAAAATTATGGACTGATTAATGCACGTATTTCGTTTCCAGCGGCGTAACTTTTATATAAAGTGTAATTTTTACTATATCACCTACATCACAGGCAACATTGTATTCAGCAGCCACATTTTCAGCGACATATGACGTGGTTTTCGCGACCAGTTCGCCGTAGGAACTTTTATATTAAAAAATCAGTTTCGCCTTAAGGGCTAAGCAATGCACTGAATATCATAGCAACTAATTCGAATGCTATAAGAAGTCATGTTGGTACCTAATTCTTTTTAGCAGATCTTGCGTAATTCTACAAAAAGTTGGTTTAAGCTAATACGGCCGCTCCAGGGAGCGAAGCGGTTCTCGTGCTGCCTGTCGTCTCCGTGCGAAATAATTGGTGAGAGCACAGCACGAATACGAGCCTTCTACAAATGTCTGTGCGGCAATTGTGACCACGCCCTTTTGAGCAAAGTCCGCAGTTCCTGCTCGAGCGACGCAGACACCCCCCTCCCCCCTCCCATCAGACGCCCGTTCACACTCCTTTCGGCCGACGAAAGACGGGCGGTGCGTTCCCTCATTGCTCCTTTACCAAACGCGGCCGCTGCGGTGAGCGGAGCGACCCCCGTGCTTTCTATGGCGTCAACGCAAACAGTACCGATGAAAGCAGAGCACGTGCAAATATGAGCCATCTGTTCAACACCTTTCTGAAAATAAGCATGCGAGCACATGCGCCCACGCCGTGTACTTCGAAGTACGCATGGCCTCCGGCTCCTACATCCATGCGGCGCGAAGAAAAACTGCGTAGCGATGCCGTTCAAACGAGCCCTTCGTCCGTTTGCGCCTTGTCGCGGGTGATAGCGAACAAGCTTGTGCATACCCCCCAGAAGCACCTCAGAGCTTTACGTATCACCAGCGGTAAATGATGTATATAAATAGCTTGCCGTCGCTGTGCTGGAGTGTGTATGCGTGATGGCGGAGCGGCTTAACGCATCGCACAACAGGTGGGTAGCCAGTTCTTGTGAGTGATATAAATACAGGGTGTC
>NC_051177.1:161061048-161081048 GCF_013339695.2 Rhipicephalus sanguineus | reverse complement strand
AGAAGGCACAGGACAGGCGCTGCCTGTCGTGTGCCTTCTTTTACTTCGTCGTCGTCTAGTGAGCGCTGTTTCAACAAAGCTGAAAATGCGACTGCGCTTAAATTTGCCTTCCTCCGTGCCCTTCGCACGAGCTCATTGTTGTGTTTCGGTTTCGGTTCTGTATTGCACTGTACGAATGCCATGGGTTGGTGTTGAAAAACTTTAGTTTTGAGAAGGCCAAGAAGGTGAAAACAATATTTAAAAATGAAAAAGCAGCGTTGTGGGCGGCGTTCAGGCTGCCGGTTGTGGGCGCCGCTCTGGCGTTCCTGTTTTACCCAGGCGACGTGTAAATAAAAGAGTGTGTGGAGAGTACTCGTTGAGTGCGGACGTTTCTCTGCTTCAGCGCTTCGCGTCAAACCGCGTTTTCGGGCTGGCTGGCGTCCCCGCCGGTCGCGTTGGTCACCGCCGGTCTTCGCCTGCTGCTGCGCCGGGACTACCAGCACGCAACACAGCACTCATGTTTCCCGACGTATTGCCAGATGGCGTCCATATCTCACACAGCGCCTCTTCTATCGTCTTTACACGACATTTGCAGCGAAGCACGCAGATACGCGGCCAATTTTTTTTATCGCTTCTTTCAATCGTGAATGCGTAAACCCTATGGAGCGCCTAACTGAAAACTCATGGGACACATTCTTTTTTCGCTGGTATGATCTCCGTAAAATGAGCGCCGTTCTTGCCTTATCTTCAAGGCTGATAAGGATAATGGAAACAAATCTTCTTTGTTGAATGATTAATACGAATTTATTGAAAGCAATGCATAAGTGCGGGCAATGTGCCTCTCAGGGTACGTCGCTGTCTTAGCACCTCTAAGAACGATGCGTCCTCTATAACAAAAACAGCAGGAAAAGCATACCTGTCTGCGAAAAGTGCTTACGCATTTTATTGCAAGCACGATATAGCGAAGTGCACGTGATTCGTAGTTTGCTTACAAACTTTGTCTTCGGCGCTTGTATCTCATTTTCTCTTTCTACTTGTAGACTTTTTTCAGCGCAAGCAGCATCAGTGATCGCCCAAGGCTGCACACCAGGTGGCCGAAGTTTCTTATAGCTCAGGCCACCATGCACTGCCGATACAACCTTTTTTTGCGCAAGACATCAGTGCCACAGCTGGGGTTACCAAAAAGTGATCAGTGCTTTGTTTCTGGTCGTATTCGGTGGGTTCTCTATTTTATTATCAAGAAAACCCAAACAAAGCGGAATCTGAACGAGCGTGGCCTATGCGTGGGATGCCGCCGGCAGAACGACACGTCGTTGCAAATGCGCCTAAAGTGCCAGGCACTTGAAAACGGCCCGTCGACAGCAGTTACCCTCGACTATACTGTTGGGAGCATAGAATGAGGCTTCGTGAAACGAATGCTCATTTGGGGAACTTATCTAATGTACAACCGCGGGGTGGCAGCAGAAGCAGGAAGGAAGTGCTTTAGCGCTTTATTCAAAGTACGGGAGTTTTTCTGAGGAGGCGTCACTTCTTCCACAGCAGCGAGAATTGCTCACAAGTGTCCCGCTGTGTGTCAACAATGTCTGTAGTGAGCTGCTCATATAGAGCGAGTTTGTTTCCAAGAATGGAACTCTGGAACAGAACATTTTTTCCTTCTCTGGTGTTCAGAACCCGAAGTTCTCGGTGCCAAAAATATACGTTGCCTTTCCTTAACCGAAAGAGAGCTGCGCATTGAGATTCGCTGCAGAATGTTGAATGAGTCGAACGAGCAAACACGGGGAACTTCTCGAAGAAGACAGAGCAGGTTCGAGTTTTCTAAGTCTGACGTAACTTCTTACATGCATGACTCGCACAGAGTCACACGAAATGTTCTTCCGACGCTGCTCACTGCACCCGAATATAACGGAACGCTTTTTACGAAAGTAGGATATATACCGAGACGTGTACTGCGGTCGTGCAATTTTGTCCGCGGTATCATGACAACAGAAAAAAGTAAAATACATATAGATTACGGTGATTACATTGCTGTTATAAGAAGTAGACAGTAAGTAGAGGAAATCGTTATTTTAGTGATGAATACCATACAGACACTTTACAATTGTTCGACATCCCGTATTGCTATTGCCACATAGTCGTGACGGAAAAAACATGCAGTAGCCAAACCATTGTTTTTTATTCGAAGAGTTTGTGCGAAGCAAAGCAGAACACTCATAGTATAAAAACAGCAGCCAGTGCGATCTGAGGTAGTCGTACTGCCCCTTGGTTGAATTTCGTTGACTTTTATGCATACGTTAAAGTACTACACATCCCAGCGTTATCGATGATGCTCGCTTCTTTTCTATAATGTACACCACCACGCGAATCATGCATATTATCTGATTAGACCAACTAAGTATACTCTCAACAAACTCAATACTATCAGATGCGGCATATATACAGCGAAAAGACAGGCAACAGCTTTAGCCACACCAACGTAGTATCAATGACTCAGAATACAGTAAAATCAGGCAGATCCTACGCAGTGCGTGAATCAGTTTCATGCGAAGGAGTCGAGCACTAGCAGCCGACCGGATTTTTTGTTTTGAACGAAGCTTCACTAGCTGGCTCGAAGTATTTGTGTAAATTGAGTAGTCGTGCACATATCGTGGAATTACCAGGCACACCTAGTCCACTGCCGTGTAAAGGCTCCCAGTCAAAAAATCCGACAGGCTGTCGGTCTGTCGGCCTGAAAGCAATATGTTATTTTGGCCTGTCGGTCTGTCGGGTCTATCGGATTTATCGGGACTGTCGGGTTTATCGGGACTGTCGGTCTGTCGGGTCTATCGGATTTATCGGGACTGTCGGGTCTATCGGGACTGTCGGGTTTATCGGGACTGTCGGTCTGTGGGTACCTCTGTCGGTGTGTTTGCACCTGCAACGCGGGAGGGGGCTCCTCCTCCTCCTCCTCGAACGCCTCCACTTACGGAGGGTTGTGGCGGCCAGGGGCGTAACCAAGGGGTGGGGGGTGGGGTTAAAGCCCTCCCGAAATTTTTCAATTTTGCTTGCGTATATATAGACGCATACATACAAACGCACGCACGAGCATACAAAAAGCATGGTTGAACCCTCTCCCCCCCCCCCCCGAAAAAAATTTCTGGCTAAGCCCCTGGTGGCGGCCTATTGTTATGCCGCAATGTGTAGTTGTAAGGCTTCACCACAACCCTGGCCGAGGCCTTTCTGGCAAAGGTAAACTTCTGTGCTGTGTTATTTAAATAACTAGCTTATTATATACATGTGCCAGCGGTTGACCACATGCATTGTTCCAGTACAAAAACGCACCTTCAGTTTTGACATGTAATATACAACTCCTACGGCCACTCTGGTTTTGCAGTGTAGCTTTTAACTGCACTTAATATGCTATAATATGAAGTTTACAGCCTATGCTGAAGCTTCGTGCAATTTCTGCACCACTAATTGGCAAAAACTGAATTGGTCATGTATACATGAAAAGCATGCATACTCATTGGCGCAGCGGCCAACACCAGAATATCGCTGGTGGCAGCCAAATTCACTTCCTAACCGCAGCAGCTGGAGAAGCGAGCGCAACTCACATACTTGACGAGTTTCCACTCAAAGATGTTTGCCTGAGCATGAACTGTCTACCCCTGAGAGCCACATTAATTTTATCATATCTGTTGGCTGGACGTGTTCACCCTTTGCTGAGCGGCGTTTTGCTGAACACAGTCCAGATGAGAAACACTGCCAGACACACAAAATACTTGCTCATGCGCTCGAAGACTACCAGCCACTCACAAGAGACCACAGGTTTCCAAGCAGATGCCATGAACTCGTGTCAGCCTAGGAAAGGTGGTCATAGGCTGTACAGCATTAACACTTTGCCAACCTTGTGTAATTCTAGTGTATCAGCAAGGTCTGAGCAGTCTGTGCCCACAACCACCAAGCAGACTGCTTTCCTGTTGCCCTAGAATATCAGTGCGGCCAATTGCTGCCCCAGGATTTCCCGCAGTGGTCACAGAGCTGCAAGTGGAAAATAGTCGGCTGCACCTGTGACGATCATCTAAGAACCACCGTCACCCACTGGAACCATCTTATGCAGCTTAGTATGCCAAATCACAGCATGGCCAAGCCAAGATGACCACGACCCAACATAGGCAACGTTGCAGGCTAGAGTCCCTGCGATACAAGTTCAGGCATGCAAGATCCTATAAAAGTCGGCTAATTTGTGTGCTTCAATGTGCATTTCAAATGAAACACTCCTAGTGCAACCACCACGAAGCAGAGCACACCAGCACCAAGAGGTAGCGCTATGGCCACACCAGTCACACTTCAAGCCCATAGTTTGGGTGCGCTTTAAATATGGCATCATATAATGAATGGAGTGTGTATTACCATATGTTTGAATGAAGTGTTACAAGTTTTTTCTGCCTTTTACTTGATTCTGTCCGTAGAAAAATCTCTAAAACTACATGTTCTACTATGAACAAAAGAGGAGTTAATTAAGGGCTCGTTTGTTAGACAAACATACAAAGCCGCCAGGTAATGAAGTCAACAAATGCCTAGGGGATGTCATTCAAATTTTTTATAGTTCGAAGTGAGCATTGTTCTACTTTCTCTGGCAATCCACCAGTTTCTGGGAGAGGTGCCGCCGCACATCCTTCATCCTTTTCTTCCCTCGTCCTCGCTCACTGCAGACCCCATGTAGACTCCGAAGAGGCCTGCACAAAAAAAAAGCAATGACAAGATTCAAGCAACCAAATGCACTGGCGTCACTGCAAGTTCCCATATTATTTGCGAGGTTAAACGAAATAATCTAGCCAAGGCGCTTTAATACAACTAAATAGTAAGACATATTGTAGGGCAACTGGCAAGCGGTGCCACAAGTATTCTAGTACATTATTTCATATCATCGGTGCAGTGAGCATCACCTCTTGCTTTCAAATCAACGCCACGATTCAACACGTCTGCAGCTGTAACTTCACCACCAAAGGCACCACCACATTGTCTGCAAGCTTACCTGTGATTGCTCTCGCATACTTTTTACTTGTCAGTATATATTTTGGTAATTTCCGTACTGGACATAATTGCAGTTCCTAGCAGAGCAGGTCTTGATCGTGCGCTTCTATGTGGCCTATGCAATCAACTTTGTTTTGGCATGTCACAGCATGGCCAAGCCATGCTGCAACATGCTGGAGCAAATTTCAGAGGCCACAAAGAGGGAAGCACAGCTCAACCTGTCAAGTGAGCCGCTGTCGCCAGCTGCACTTTAGCTGCGTATTCGACGAGGTAAGGAGGCAATGCAGTGCCGAGAAGGAGAGTAACACGATTGTCCTTAGGTGCCTGGATGGTGCGCCAGTTTATTATGCATACAATTTGAACATGCTGCGACCTAAACACTCACAATCAGGGTCCCTCAAGTTTACTGCCATTGTGGCACAAGACATGCTGCAACAATCTGGTATATAGGTGCCGCCGTGTTGCTGGTTTTGTTAAGAGCCTTGAACTGCTGGCAAGTATTTTTGGCAATCTTGCCTCAACACTCGCCTGGAAGCATTGTTCTATTCAGAAATAACAATCTCTTGCTTTAATTAGAACTAACAGACAATGATGCCAAGGGAAGTGCTACGTGATGCCAACAGGCAGAAAACGTGTTCCATGCTCGCCGTCATGGCTACTAGTGGCGCTGATTAACACTCCCAGGTTTAAAACACACATAGACCTTTTTAACAGAGAGAAGGATCGCCTCCTTTCTGGGCTGTTGCACGAGAATACGAAAGCCAATGTCACAGCCTTGGCAGTGCATTTTTGGGGGGTCACGCATGTCAACAGGCCAGTGAGAGCTATGGCAGCGCCCAGGGAGACTTCATTGACAAGGTGCTTTTATCGGGCTTACATTCAAGGAACGCACTCTTTCTCCACCTTTAGGTGTTACTTCAGGCACAGGGCAAGCTTGAAATTATTTGAGCAGGTAAACCCAAGATAAAGTCCAGCACAGCACGCGTGTGCAAGCACATGCAACGCAGTTAAGCTACACTGACTAAAAGTGGACAACCTATATTCTGGCCTGACAGCTTTGCTGGAGCGCCCAGCTGCTATCGGCATGCCAGCGCAGAGATAGAACATGCCCTATTTCACTGCACGCAGCAGTGTCAGTCCACAAAATGGCAGCGTGTGGTCTGCATTCAGAACGCACATCCGTGGTTTACTCACATTAACCAGCGATTGCATAATTGTTCGCCTGCTCGAAGGGATTACAAATCACATGTGCGTGTAGGCCAATGATAGCATACAGTGCCGTGACACATGGAACGCCTGGGAAGCCTTAGAAATCCACTCTTTTATGTACATGATCCATTTTCGTTTCTAACACAACCTATTAATACCAATGCTAGTGTTTTTCCCAGCTACAAGGGACAGGATAGCACCATGCTTGTGAAGAAAGTAGTTTTCGATGCATAGTCAAACAGTGCACCGAACGAGAAAAAACATGCGCGTCAACCAAAAAGCATAGGTGCACAAGCATGGAACGACTAAAAGTGTACATCAACCAACAAACACAGAGCTGCGGTCTCGTTATGCACCACTCTACAGTCCTGCACGCAGCACTATAGATTGTGGAATTAGCTGCCGTAGCCCTGGCATGTCCAATTTCACTGCACGTGGCCTAGCGTCGAATACACCAGACTATATCTCAGCCTTTAAGGCAACCAGCCATAAATATTTTATTGGATATAGCCGACTACTAATAGATGTACAAGTATATGGATCCTTCAACAATGCACTGACTTCAAATTACCTTTCCATCGTCCTTGATGACCAATAATGAACTCGATGCTGTCCTCCTGAGCCAATGGCATCTGCGTGTCAACTGCAGAAAAAAATGAGCCGGTTTCCAAAATTGCTAGACTTTATAAGAACTATGAATTATTGCAAGAAAAAACCAAATCAGAGCGGGCACAGATACTAATAACAAAAAGGCAAGATGAATAGGTTACATTTTGGTCCGGTACATGAACAAGCAGTGGCAGCTCACAAGAGTATTGTGTAGTACTTGCCAAAATGACCAACACTATGACAATGAAATGACAAAGGAACTTTTCTGCCAGAACTCAAAGGAAATAGTTATAAATGTTAAACAGAAAAGGTATTAACCATAAAAGACCTAACTAACCATAAAAGACTTCAAAAATTAAAAATTAATTAAAAATCATCTTTATACCTTAATCGAAAGCAAATAAATAGTTCTTATATGGCATATTTTATCATTACATTTTTTTGTTTTAAGGAAGAAAATAATTTTCGAAGTTCCCCACTGACGTCAATGAAAAACTACAATGAGAAAGCTGCCGTATGAACAAGATAGCCGTCAACGGGGAACTTAAAAAATTATTTTGTTCCTTTTTTTTTAAACAAGGAAATAAGGTGATAAACATGCCATATAAGAAGAACTATTTATTTGCTTTAGATTGAGGCACAAAGCAGATATTTAATTTTAACATCACGTGATGCAAATTGCATCTCAATGTGGACCAACGTGAAGATTTTCTCAAATTTGTGATTTCTGCTTATAGGATTTGCAGCCTTCAGTGGCCTGAAAATATTTTTAACACAAAATGTACCTTTCCTAGAGCAAGTATTGATTACTCAGATACTCAAACATAGTCGATATTAAAAGTGAAAAAATGCAAACATTTAACATTATGGCATAGTTTCTGGACACATATATGGCAGAAAAATTGCAGCAATGCTATTGACCTTCGAACACCTTGTACAAACGTCTTTGCTTTAATATGTAAACCAAATTCACTACTGAAAAGAGACACGATACTCTCAGAATAAATTCTGTTACAAACATCACTCAGATGACATTCTGCGAAATTCGAAAGGCTCCAACGTGACTGAAAAATTACTTCTCTCCAAAATATTCTAGTAATTCAGTGTTTTCAATGCAATAAATCAGCACTACTTTTTCGAACACATTTGAGATAGTCGCCAAAGTGGCTGGGACCTGTGGCGTGGAACGGCCCTCAGAGAGCTTCGTCTGCCCCCGGGGAGGTTGTCACACTCCGAGGTGGAGTCGTGAAGGAGAGAAGGTGCAAGAGCGAGAGAGGAGCAAGCTGTTGTTGGGCTGACTGTCCTCTCTTGCACTGCACTAATCATCTCACCTTGTAAATAAATCCATTTGATCACTACAATATCCACCCACTCTAAATCCCCTGTCACACGGCAATCTAATGTCATTTACAGCTAATGTCATTCGTTGTAATGTCATTTGTTTGCTGTCACACGGGGAGACTAATGCCATTCGATGAAAATGACATTTCCTGTCGAATGAATTCCCGAAACACATTCGCATTCGATTTCGGACTGAATGCGTAGTCTCGACGCCAGGAACCTTTAGGGAGATAACTGTTGACTTATGTATGCGTAACTTTTGTAATTCGTAAATATGTTATTCTTTACTAGATTAACTTATTACTGGTTTGATCACGTAACAGCACACGCGAAAGTTTCTAAAAGAAAGCTACTCTCAACTACAGCAGCTGGACGCCGGCCATGTTTCATTTGTGATGTCTTGTTGTTGCCCGTATCGCGGGTGTTGATAGTCCGATTGCACGTGTTTTGGTGATCAAGGTGGTGACTACACGAATTAGCTGCCGCCGTCTCATTTCTGCAGCCGGAGTGTCAGTCGTGCTCCTACGCTTTAGTTCACTGTACCAATAGTACCAACGCCCGGTCATATCGTCGGCCATGTTGGTTTTCGATTGGTTCTTGGCTTGACTTCGTTTGTGTCGCACAGCTGTGGCAAGTTGTGTAAAACGGCTGCGTTTATATTCTTCCAGCAGCTTTTTAGTAATAGAAAATTATTTTCGAGGATACAAGCATGTGAGATGCAAGTTTTAATAGATTTTTATTTGTCCCAACGTCACGGCTCAGGAGGGCTAAGGCCATGGTCATCATTTAAAATGACATTTGTTTTCGTCGTGTGACAGCAGGCAGGTAAAATGACATTAAGTTCACCTAATGTCATTTGTTGTAAATGACATTAGATTTGCCGTAGGACAGGGGCATAACTGTACCAGCAGTTAAAACGTAGTCACAATGAATCCTCAACCAAGTCCCTACAGGACCTGTTCACTAACTTAAACCGTAGTGGCTCATCCTATACCAGTGGAGAGTGCGCACTGTGGTTACTTTTTGTTGCATAAAGGTTAACAGCTTCCCTCAACTTATGACATGGCTGACGTCACAACGTGCCACAGACTAGTCGACTAATTATTCCGACTTTGGTGCAAGTGGAGCAATGCTTTCACTACTAAACATTGAAAAGCACCAAAGTGAAATGGTGGTTTCCGATAACGTGCCAGAATGACACATCGTTGACAACTATATCGTAATAACATGTGCAGCTATCTGCTTGGCAGCATGTGTGGCATAGAGCTATTGGCACTGCTGTAAATGTAGTGCAGGCTTTTATTACGAAACATGACACACGTGCTGCGCGGCTGTGCACTGCTGTTTCTTTCTGAAGGAATGCATGTCACTTGCATAAACAAAAGCAGCTCGCTGTCGCCACGCCGACCCAATATGGTACTTTCCACAACTACGCATATTCAGGAGCAGAAGCGTTACTAAGAACACTCCCACTGACTAACAAGTACCGTGGCAGTGACGACGTGAGCTTAGTAGGTGACACGCTGCACACAACCAGCTAGGGACAATCAGCTGCATCTGGCAGCATTTGACACGTTTCAATCAAAGAGCACCTCTTATCACTCAGCAGCAGATTCCTCTACGTCAGATGCGTATACATGCATCAAGGAAAGCTGAACAAGTCTGTCTGGTCTGTCGTCATGTCAGCCGTTTTGAGTGTTCTATCATACAACAAGTAATTAACTGCCTAAAGCATTCTGATCAACACAGATTCTCAATTACAAACAGTTGGGCTTGGATTTTTTCTGGTTTATCATATTTTAGAAAGTGCACCAAAGTTACGTAAGAATAACAGAGTCGCTCCTACTCATTCTTCTTTGCTAATGTAATTGTGCAGCTCTTGTGTTCAAGGGATGCACCTCAAGCATAATGGATTTTGTTGCTATCCTCGTGCTTGTCGCACTGCATACAGAATGAATGAAATTTTAATTCAATCCTAACAAAACAGACTACTACAGTTGATCTTGGAATAAGTGCGAACACATACTGCAATGTCCCTTTTTGTGTTAAAACCTTAAACACACCACTATATCAGTGAAAGTTAACCATTACATAGTTTATACATTTGCAGCAGCAATATTGCATGCAAACTATGATAAGCCAACTATGATAAGTTATTACTCTACATCAGCATAGGTTTCTGTAAGTACTGTATTACCAAGCAATAGCTGCACCTGCAGTGGTTATGCACCGAAAAATACAATATTTGAAAAATATGCTCTTCATTGGAACAGTGTGCTTAGCAGTACTCACCTTTAAGGGACGACAGCTTCTGTGATGTGGAGGCTGGGCAGGATGTTGCCCTTTCCTTTCACCAAGACTTTTCGCACAAAGTTCCAGTCGTGCTTCGGTTTTTTTTTTCAGCTCATCTACTGTCCAAAACATTGGACACCAAATGCCAGAACATCAAATCAGACATGACAAAGACCAACGTCCCCGAAGCCTGCTTGCCAATCCAGATGCCAGACCTGACATAAGCCTGCAATACACAATCACAACGAAAAAATTGCGTGAACCGAGCATTGCACAATATTAGCTAAAGTCCAGGTTTATTCTCTAAATTTATGAGAAATGTGGCTGTGAAATTGTCATTTTGCCGCAACAGAATGTTGCTGAAATTTCAGTCGAATATATTTTTGCACATCACTAAAAATCCCAAGAAACAATCTTAAGTAAACTTTTACTTAAAGTTTACTTAAGTGAACTTTAAGTAAAAGTTTACTTAAGTAACCTTTTACTTAAGTAAACTTTTACTTAAGTAAAAGTAAACTTTTAGTAAACTAGGAGTAAACATTTTTTTCGAAAGTGTACTTTAGTTTCATTCAAAATTTCTGAAAAGAAGTTTAAGGATAAAGCACAAAAAAAGGACAACATAGAAGGGTGCGGATATGTACAGGAAGTGGGTAGTGATAAGAAGGTCAATATCAGCACGTGGCATGACTAATCATAAAAGAACTTCGCAGAACCATAAAAAATGATACAAACAGAGATTAGCAGAATGAGTACAAACAGAAATTCAGAAACTGAGCAGTATCATGGTGGCCACAGCATGCGCAAAACCGTACCTTCCAAAAGCACCGATTCTTTTTCGTTCAGGTATACAGAAGACTTGTGCACAACTTCCCATTTAATCTGCGCTGCCTCTACAATGATACGAGTACAGTCGTCTTTGTGTTTGCAAATTACTGTGGTGTGATGAAATTCTGACAATCGCATTTGCTATGCAGCATTTGCTACAATGAATTGCAAAAAATCTTGTTTTGGACATTGCTGGCATGCACCCAAAGACGGTCGTTAAAGGGACACTAAAGAGCAAAACGATTTTTCTCGCATTAGTAAAGTAGTCTTTCATGATATCAAAAACACCACGCTTCTCTGCGCAAAGACGCTTAATAAGCGAGAAAACGCGCAAAAAGAAAATACAGGTGGCGACGCCACCTTGGAATTCCCGCGCCATTTGCCGTGCGTCACATATTTTTGACGACGCCTACTTGGGCCTACGTAGTTCCTAATCGGTTAAATCGAAGTACATTGTCCTCTGAGGGGGCCAGAGACTTGACATAACGAGTTTATGGAAATTTCGTTGAGCAGTGGCGCCAAAATACGTTAAATACCCTTTGAAGTCTTTACTTCACGAATTACGAAGTTCGGTGCGAAATTTAAAAATGAAACTTTGAACTTGATTTTCTCCTCTAATAATAAATCTATGGTGGTGAAATAAACTATACAAGAGTTCTCCGAGCACACTTTATCAATCTAAACCAATTCATTGTTTCTCTTTAGTGTCCCTTTAAGACCTGCTTCCTGACTAACATTGCAGCTGCCACAAAACAGAGGGTTCCTGCACACAATCCACGTTGCAGTAATGTGCTTCACCCCACACTCCTCATGCGGATTCACAATGAGGTTCCTCCTTTTCGAAAACGATGATAGCTTGTGCGGTGCAGAAAGGACTTAATGAACACCCACATGCTCACCGATGTTTTTCCGCCTACTGGACAATTGGTGCTTCAATGAAATAACTGCAACTTTGTTGTGTTTTTTCCGCATTCTTTTCGGCACACACACCTGATCTGTCTCCTTGTTTACTTTGTGGGTTGACTCTGCAACAGAGACCAGCAGTGTCTCTGCACAGCCTGACATGTTCAGGCGGACCACTTGGGCCTTAAAGCAGGAGTCAATGGCATGGTGGCACGACCTTTCTTGGTTGTACAAACACACATGCGATTGATAGCCCTCTCGACTAGTTTGCTGTGAGAGGTTGTATAATGCAGCAAGGCTTTGTTGCAGGAGTTTTGTACAGCTAACAAACATGGTCAGCACAAAAAGACACCCCAATTTGAAGAACCAATGAAGTTTTCTTTTTCTTTTAGCATCTCATGAGCCAGAGTCAAACGAGAAGGGGGTTACTGCATGAGTAAGCCTTCTGCAATCCCTGAGTGAAAACATTGGAGTCTTCGAAGATGTGGGTTTGCACATACCGTGGCCACCATATTTGGCTCAGTTTCTGAATCCCTGTTTTCTACACCTGCTGTTTATCTTTTTTGTATCAATTTTTATGGTTCTGCTAAGTTCTGTTAGGTTTAGTGATGGCGCGTGCTGATGTTGACCTTTCATACCACTGTACTCACTTCCTGTGTACATCTACTGTTCCTCGCAACAAACTAGGCAAGTGCCTGTCTCTTGCCAGCTCTTTCTACTCGTCAGTTTTTCGCAGCTTTACTTTTTAGCACCATGAAATACCAACTAGCCCAAAACCACCACCCTTCAAAAATATGTCTGCCAACATAAAACTAATCTAATTGGTAATCAGAGACTGATTTCATTGTACTTGTTACTTAGGCTGCAAAAAATGTAAATTTTTTATGAATATTCAAGGTTGCACATGCCATGCCATCCAAACCTATCCGGATGTGCCCTACAACTACTTTTTGTGGAGTTGTCATCTGATTTGTTATTTTTGAGTATTCAATAATGAGGACTGTTTTGCAATCCCTGTGAGTGTGAATTATTAGTCCAGCAATGTGGTTTCTTATAATATTGCATTTATATTGCTTATTATATTCTTTGTGTAGGTTTTCATGTTTAGTGCTGGTCCTACGAAAAGTATAAACCGAGTAGAGCAAACTACTTGAAACTTACAGGGTACTGACAACATGATGACGACTTACAGCGCATAAAAAAAGACTAAAAAAAGTACAATGAGAAACGGCAAAGCGCTAACTTACAACTGACCTTTAGTGAAGAAAAGCGACGAAATATAAAAGAGACGTGACTACAAAAAACAAGAAACAAAAAAGCTAGGCATAAAACAAATGTAAAAGCTTATAAAAGGCCAAACAAAATTCAAAAGAACATGACAAGAAAATATCTACTTACATCATGTGTGCCGGTCAGTGCGCAAGGTCCAAAAATCAGTCTAAAAAGAGACAGGGCGTGCAAACACGGACACATGAAAGAGGTCCGGACACCACAAATGGCGTTTGTGGTGTCCTGACCGCTTCTTGTGTCCGTGTTGCACGCCCTGTCTCTTTTTAGAATGAATACATACCAACTAGCTCAGCTCTCTCTTATTCTAAGGTCCAAAAAATTCAAACTTTTTTTTCAGTCAATGCAAGAGATGGCGCACTTACACACTTTGTACCCAACCTGGCAATCTCATTAGCCTCAATTATTCGCACCTCAGCTAGGAACTGCACCGTTTACCACCTGCACTGTCAAATAGGAGTTTGCAATTTGTAATGTCACCGTGCTACAACGAAGGTCTAAGTGCGTACTGTTGATCTAGTGAACATTATTCTTATGTTCACGCAAACGATCGTTCACGCACCCATAGGTAGCCAAACTCACTCATAAGTCGACTCACTCGATTCAGATCATGCCATGAGTGTAAGCCTGAGGGCTAGTATATTTTGGAGTCCAAGTCAGTCCGACTGAGAAAATTTAGCGAGTCTGAGTCCGAGCGAGTGCAGCTGAAGGAAAATTTTTGGTGAGGTCTGAGTCCGACCGAGCCCTAAGAGCAAAATATATTTCTTGAGTGAGTCTGAGTGAGGTCCACTTTTTTTGCCAACCTGTGCTGCTGGCTTGACTGCCATACTGCTTCCTGCACTTAGAGGAACTGTGTAAACAACACACTCTGCGCATGCAGTGTATCGTAC
Organism: Rhipicephalus sanguineus; assembly: GCF_013339695.2. Classification (NCBI taxonomy): domain Eukaryota; kingdom Metazoa; phylum Arthropoda; class Arachnida; order Ixodida; family Ixodidae; genus Rhipicephalus; species Rhipicephalus sanguineus. The sequence goes on along the minus strand of NC_051177.1, from coordinate 161,066,700 downwards.
GCAATCTTTCACCTGGCACTCTTGTTCTCGCTTCTCTAGCAAAGTGGTTTTCCGTAGCGAGTCAAGATAATGTATTATTCCGTATTATTCTCTTCCTCCTGATTTGATCATGAAATGCGTTGAAAGGATCGTTGATCAGTTTAAGGCACTTTCATTCCAAACAAGAGCGGAGTAGGTGTAAAATGGTTTTCTGGTACTTTTTTTTTCTACTTGCGCTCCATCTTTGTATCGTGGAATGACATCTACCTCCGAAAAACAGGTATGGGCCACTGGGGCTTGCTTGCTCCTGCACGTAGTAATGGGGTATTTGCCCAGTGTGACAGGAGATATTGTGAATCATTCTGCAAGCGAATCGTTCATTACGCTGACGATTTCTTTGTGTTTCCTCAAGTTCAAAGACACTATTTCATCAAAGGGGTCGTGAAACCTTGCCAGCTCCTCAACAAATGCTTAGATCCCTTAGTTATATGCACCAAATGCCTGTAAACAATTCAATGTGTTTCCTCGACATTGAGTTGCATCACTGTCAAGATCATGTGTGCTAGGCTTATGTAGCATGTGCTCAGAAGCTGCTTCTGCCTTATCACTCAGCACATTCCAAACAAGTGAAAAGAGGGATAACTAAGCTTTGCTTAAAAAAATTTGGCATATCCCATGCCTTGGGGAATCAGTCTCATGCAAAGCAATGAGCGAGTAGTTGTCTATGCTGCATTTTTTGGCCTTGAGCCAAGCATTCCGAGGTGGATTGATGTGTTTTTTTAAGCGTAGTATTGCATGCACATTGTGGCGTATCAGGCACGTCAACTACACTGGCATTTAAAAAGTAACCTATGGCCTGACGTAACGTCACCACTCACTTCAGAGCACATATGACAGCATTGTCGAAACAAAGTGCTCTTTACGGTGCGATGATGTGAATATCATATGTAACTTTCGTTAGCATATTCCTCCGGGATCGAGCAACGCGTGAATATAGCTTGCTGAATCATAGGAATACAAATGCAATGTTTATTAGACTTCTATAAGAGCGGAGCCAACACTGGAACCACAGTTGACATTAACCCGGCATGACGCCTGTATCATAGGAGTACAAATGCAATATTATTGCTTTGTTATAAAATTAGATAGCTGGCACTGCAACCACAACGGATATTGCACCGACATGCCGTCTGCATAGGGTCTTTTTCCAAAGCAGTTTCAAGATGTGGTGTGGCTCTGTGGTAGAATACCTGACTGCCATGCAGAATGCTTGGGTTCGATTCCTGCTGGGATCCTGGTTTTTATTCTTTGCACTCGTAGGGTCAATGCTACCGATGTCGGTTTTTCTTTACACTCTCGCATTTAAATTACCAATTTCTGTTCTCGCCGTTCCTGCGAAGATATATAGACTACCAATCACCTGTGGTAATAATAATAATAATAATAATAATAAATACCTGGGGTTAACGTCCCAAAACCACAATATGATTATGAGGGACGCCGTAGTGTAGGACTCCGGAAATTTTGACCACCTGGTGTTCTTTAACGTGCACCTAAATCTAGCTACACAGCCAACTTTTTGCCTCCATCGAAAATGCGCCGCCGCGGCCGGGATTCGATCCCCCGACCTTCGGGTCAGCTCGTGCCATAACCACTAGACCACCGTGGCGGGGCGATCACCTGTGGTGCAACCCGCCTACCGTGGCCCATGGTAATGGGTATGTGCCACATGTGTCTGGAGGAAAGGGTTTGACACAATGCGGCAGATTCATGTTATTCATTTTACCAGATAGTCATGAATATTCGCAAACCCTTTCCCTCCCATGCTAATTTTGGTCACAGCAAGCTAAGGAGGCAATCACGAGAGCACCCAGACGTAGACGGCTGGTAGATATAGATACGTAAATAGAAACGTTCAAATGCCTTGGGTTCCCTAAGAAATGCTTCGCATTTAAAAGGCCCGAGAAGTCGTGCGTGCGCTCCTTACAATAGACAAGGCACGTGGTTACGCTGTTGCTCAGGCCGTATAAAATGTACAAAGTCCCATGCGCTCTGCTGAGCTGGAAATGACCTCTGAGAGCAAGAAAAAGAAAACAGCCATTTACCGTAATTCACGTTGTGTCATGGCCTCAAAAAGTCTGCGCTTGAATGTCTGTGTACGTTTAGTGCCCAGAAGTTATCCCAGCTGCCATAAAAATCAAGCTAGAGAAGTGAGAACAAGAGCGCCAGGTGAAACATTGCATGCGATATCGGCAAGTGTGTTGTTTATAATTCCCCTTAAGTGCAGGAAGCAGTATGTCGGTCATACCAGCAGGTGCCTGACGTCGTTTGCGTGATCATCATAACAATAATGTACCAGATCAACAGCGGGCACTGCCCTTCACTGGAAGGCATAGAAAATTGCAAACCCCTATTTGACACAAACACAAGTGGTAAGGAGCAATTCCCAGCTGACGCAGAAATCATTTAGGCTAATAATATTGAGATTGGGTACACAGTGGTGTAAGTGTGCCATCTGTTGCTACGGAAAAACAGCTCAAATATTTGTACTTTGGCGCTACACACATGAAGTAGATATTGTTTGTCGTCTTCCGCGTTTTTCGCTTCGCAAATTTTCGTTTTATTTTTGCGTCTTGATTTTTCGTGATGTCACATCTGTTTTTATATCGCGTTACTTTTCTTCAATAATGCAGCTATAAGTCGCGCTTGTGGTTCTCTTCTACTTTTGTGTTTTTTGTGCAAGTAAGCGACAGAAACCAACAACTGCCTAACATTCTTGTTTTACTTTCTGGTTGCATAAAATTCTGGCCAATATCCCAGAAAAAAACAGCTAAATGCAGAACATTTAAGCTCATGTAAGGGCTTTCCTGGCCAGTTTTCTTTCCCAGTTATAATCATTGTTATGATGGCATGGCCCAAAGGATAACTGGGAACAACACATCGTGGCATTTTGCTGCGAGTTTTCATCGCTTTGCATTTGCTGGGCCACAGCTTTGCATTTGCTGGGCATACAAACCGTTTTTAAGCCCTGTGACCTTCGGATATGTGTTCATGAAACCCAAAGACCGCACACCCGCAGACGATCAGAGTGGGTCACTACAAGATGATGTGGGGATTACGACGTGGCTTAAATCCGAAACGGACAGGACAGGTTCAACGAGGTTTAAAGAACACAAACGAGATGTTGCTAACAACGTGCAATGCGTTCTCACGGAGCTTGTTGAACATGCTGGATGATAGGGCACAACTTGCACATAAATGTCAGACGCTGGCTTGTGAATGAAGGTGAAGGAAAAAACTCCTGGACTCATTTATTCGCAGTGACGCATGCTTGCAACAACAACCGCGGCTCCCTACCGGACGTTTACGGACATTTCACTAATCATAGGGACTGTCGACTACCGCATATTTTTTTTCTTTTTTGTTACTGAGGGTGCCACCTGCATAGGAGGCAGAATTGTAATTTTGTTAGGATTGTTGTGTTAAATCGGAGTAACGTTTTACAACCAGTTCCAAGTGGTTTTGAAAAAATGCTACCGATTCTGGTATTCCTGTCTCTCAGCCGTTTCGCATTTGCTTTCGCCCCCTGCAAAACATGTAGCATGGAGCCTTGGACGAACGAGACTATTACCTTGCTCCTGATCTTCATTGGGACACCAATGCAAAGCTAGAAGCTAAAGTAAAAAAGGATATATATGCAAAAAAAAAATTGGAACTTAGCAAGCTCTTATGTCAACATATTGAGAGAGAGAGATAATATAATGAGAGAAAAGGCAGGAGGTACATTCTAATCCGGTTGCTACCCTGCACTAGGGGAGGGGGAAAGGGAAAGAAAGATGGAAAGGAAAGCACAGAAAAAAAAAACATTAAAAAAAAAACACAAATGAATTGACATGGTTTACCATGTAGTTTAAAGTAAACGAAGGTGTGTTAAAGACCAACCTCCGACCTTGAGTCTTCTGCAGAAAACATTTTGAAAAACTACGTTCTGGCAGAAAAGGATGGGGATGAAGTGAAGACTAATGACAAACACGGTGCAAATATTAATAATAATTAATAATAATTAATTATTAATAATAAAATAATATAATTAATGTAATAATATAATAATAATTAATAATAATATCGGGTTTTACATGCCAAAACCACTATAGATTATGAGGCATGCACGTGTGTAGTGACTCCGGAAAATTTTGCATCTGTGTTCTTAAAGGGAGACAGAAATATTAAGACCGTTGATTGTTGAAATAGCGGTAGAAACCTGTAGTGCTACTTTTGCCCTGGAAGTTGACCATTTGGTTATATTTTAAGGGACACTAAAGGCAATTTAAGTCGACATTGATTGTTGAAATAGCAGTCCAGAAAACTCGTAGTGCTGCTTTTGTGCCAGGAAGTTGACATCTGGTTTATATTAAAGGGACACTAAAGGCAAATATTAAGTCGACATTGATTTGTTTGAAATAGCAGGCCAGAAACCTCGTAGTGCTACTTTTGTGCCAAGGAAGTTGACCATTGGTGTTCTTTAAGGGACACTAAAGGCAAATTTAAGTCGACGTTGATGTGAAATAGCGGTCCAGAAACCTCGTAGTGCTACTTTTGTGCCAAGGAAGTGCTTATTTTGAAATAAAATCATGTCTCAGTGTCCGCACCGCGTTAGCACACTTCAAGTCACCCGCCTGAAAGTGGTCGTTATCACGTCACGTAGCCGTGCCCAACGTTGCCCGCCTTTACTGCGCGGCGGCGTGCACTGGCGGTGTGCACCATTCGGCATCCGGCAGCGTCACATGCATGTGGCATTTTGTCGAACTTTCAGTCAGAGCGACTTTCACGAGCATGCAAAACACACGCGGCAGTACGCGATACTAAAACTACCACTGAGACGCGACTGCCTGAGCGAAGCAGGGCACCGGGTGAAGCGCAGTTAAACGAAAAAAGAACCTTTGAACCACGCGCGCTGTTCCCATGGCAACGCAAAAGGGGCTCTTTTTTCCATGAATCAAACAGAAATGAACAAGCAGCATTTTATTAGTCTCTTGATGGACGGAAGGTTCTTTTTTTATTGCAGCTAGTTTGATTACTAGTGATTAATTGTAGTCGGACGCTCTCACGTCATCGGGATCATTTCCAAAATGTCCCACTCGTGGCGCACGTCGTGTGATACATTTAGCTTAATTTCTCGGTAAGTAGGGCACTGATGTTGATAATATTGCCGTTTTACACGTTGTCATACATTGAGCTTTCACTCTGACATAAATTGTTATTGCCTTTAGTTTCCCTTTAATGTACATTGACATCGCACAGTAACGAGCCTCTAGCATTTTGCCTCCATCAAAGTGCGACCGCTGAGGCCGGGATAGAAGCTACGACCTTCGGTCAGAAGTTGAGCACCGTAACCGCTACACCACAGTGGCGGACAAACGCCAACTTCCAAGTTTTATTTCCAGAAACCATGCTGATTTAGGCATGCCGCCGAGCAAGGTAATCTCATCACAGATATAGTAACATGAATGAACAACAAATCATCATGAGCCACTACCCAACAGAGTCGAGACATGCGTCGAAACTGCATTGACCCAAGCTGACACAGGAACAATGTCCCTTACGGATCCTCCGAGTGAGAAGCAAAATGGCAGCGCACAACCTAAACTTGACATGTCTACAGGCTATCTTTCA
>NC_051177.1:161030921-161060948 GCF_013339695.2 Rhipicephalus sanguineus | reverse complement strand
AGGCTAACAAATAACATTCAAACTACATTCACGAAGTAAAATGCAGAAACTAAACTTACCTTTATTGCCGTAAATGAAGCCTTTATCTATTAGTCCACAGCCTTATTTAAAGCCGCTTGTAACCCGCCAAACAAGGCTTCTATGCGTCGATCATTTATCGCCGCGTCGTTCTCATCGCTCGTAACCATTTAAAAATATTTTTACCGGCGGCGCTTCTTAGGATGCTTCTAATAAATTTCTTCGTATCCGCATTCCCCGACAACAACAAAGTGGAGCAACTCCCCTGCAGCAAACATACTCATTATTGAAGTGATTGAGCATTAAGTTGCTTAATGTCTTGCAGCTTTTTGTGCGTATATTTTATATTGTAAATAGTATATGCCGCTATAACTGGTGAGCTGTTATAGTGTTGGTGATTGCAGTTGTGCTTGTTCATTGTAGGTTTAATTTATTTATCTTGCGATATGTTTATATTAGCTTGTTGAAGTCTATAACTGTTTAGACTTATTGTTTTGTAGATTATTGGTTGGCTTTGGTTATCATTGGAGTCGACAACAGGTTACAAATATAACTTACAATACATACAAACATACAAAGCACTTTATTTAAAGACCAGAGGGACTAGTGTAAGGAAGTCCTAAGACCGCCTCAACTAGTCATCGGCTCCACCCTGGTCGGCACCGGAAGGTGAAGCCCCTCCGCGTTGGCCTGGGCCCTCCGGACAGCCAGTAGTTGCAGACCGAGGTCCGGGCTGTGTATACTCCGCCACCACGAGTTACAATAAATCTGTATTTTTTTCTCATGCTCGCAATGGCTGTGCTCATTCCGCCATCGCAACCACGATTTACTTCCCTACGCAAAACTATTCTCCAATCGTAAATATAGTGGCAGTACTCTTTATGCGTGCTACACTTCTTAACTGACAGAATTATAGTCCGAACAATAACTGAAAGCGCAGAGTACCTATTTGTACAGCAGACGAGCAATTTATGCAGCCATATTCATGTACTGCCGAATCATGATAATATTTATTAGGGATGTTGCAGGTTAGACAGCTTATTACAGACCCTGTGAGAGAGGCAGTAATCTAAGTTTCCTCAGTCTGGGTATCTTTCGTGCCCTCTGACATGGCTGCGCTGACAGTGCTGAACCACGTGTGTTCTGTATGCTTAGTCTCCATATGTACGGGCCTAATGGAAGATATCTTCGAAAGCAAGCAGAGAAGAAGACAGAGAGGCAGCACTGAAAAAATTAGACACAAATAAAGCGAGTATATTGAGGAAATAGGAAAGGTAAGTAAGATCCGGAAACGAAGACGACTATGGGAAGCGAGGCGAGCAAACATATCAGGCGATGCGGGCGCACCGCATTCAGCTGCCGGAAATGGATTGAGCGAACACGGCATAGACTTCCTCTCGGCACACAGGTTTCCTTGCGTTCGCTTTTCCCACCCACAAAAAGTGTTTTGTACGGAGCTGGAAAATATAATATGCACTGTTTGATACGGTTCCGGTATGACACCATACCGTCTGGAGCTTTGTTCACATATTGTATATGGCTACAGTTTTCAGGTGCAGGTGTTCCTGTTCTGATGTGAAAATACGTGCAAATAAGGGTTCCCATTTCCTGTCAATATATGAGAGTGTGACTGTGCTGGAAAGAAGTTGCAACGAAGAATGTCGACGTCTTATTTAAAATGTTTCCGCTTGTAGAAGCATAGAAGGGAAGTGTAAAATAGCCGTGCAACCAGTGCCGGCAAATGGAAGTCGTATGTCCGTAATGAAACACCAGGGACTGTCGTTCCGACAGAGACGATTCAATTACCGGAGCGACTCGCTTCCTTGTGCCATTGTCACACTGATTGTAACCTTCGTGCTAGTCATTGAATATTAGTTGGGCTTGGGGCAGATATCGAAAATACGTGTGACTGATACCTTATTGTGATTGCGTCCGCAAAATATGAATACTTTTTAAAGAGCACTTGCGGCTCGTTCTTTCTAATTGATATGATATGAGGGAGTGCAGCTCAGAAATAATGCGCCGCTTACTGTTAAGTTCTTAAAATGATTTAGCATACAACATAGAAGATTTAGGAGTACATGTCTTCACAACTTTCTCACAGCAACGCAAAGGACTTTAGGACGTCAAAAAAAAGGAGCCATTCTACTCTATGAAGGAGGGTCACCAGAGGAGCAGACGGACGCACTCCCGTTTCTGCTGTCGTCGGCATTCTTCATAAGGACGCTGCTGCTCGCTTGTTCTCACACAATTCGCACGCGATACCTACCTGCCACGCACGGACGTCTCAACGCGTCGCCTAAACTGGACTAACGTACCGAATCATGTACGAAAGGCGTACCGTTCCCCTGACGCTGTGTGTCTCGCGTGGTGTTGCATTGCTCTCCGGCATTGTCCCATAATTGACCAATCGGCTATGTCCATTGGCGACGTCCTCGTGTGATGTCATGCAGTGGCATCCTCGTGTAACGTCATGATGACGTCACAGTTTGGGCGCTCTGCGATGGTATGTATACTTCACGTGATGACGTCATGCCATGACATCATCGCTAGCTTCGAGGAGGTCATGTGTTTTTTCAGATCGTGGGCGGACGTGGGAAGTCACCGAAAACGAAATAAATATATGTGCAGCAACGTTCCCATGGCGCGTACAGTATACAATGCAAGTAGCACCACGATAGTGCAAACAAAAATATCTAATGCAAATAATGTGACTAATAATGTGACAGTGTGACTAACAATATTTCTCTTCCACGCGTACTGCATACGTTATGCAGATCAATCATCATATATGGACCGCATGATGACAGACAACATAACATAATAACTACGCGATGCATATAATAACTTGTCTTAAGGCAATAGAAAAATTAGCTGCCTTACTAATGGTCACCAATGCCGCTGTCTTCAAGAAAGCGGCTTTTGAAACTTACTTTGTCAGGGCTCTAGTTAGCCATGGGCCCGAAAGTTTCTTTATGCTGGAACTGTCTGCGTGTAACGGCATTGGTTCTGGTAATAAGGGGCCCTGCAACACTTTTTGAGCAGGGTCAAAAAGCGCTGCCAATCGGTAGTCGAGGCTCCCGAGAACACGTGAGCCAAATATTATAGCGAGGCGAGAGGCCTGAAATTTACAATAAATTCTCAAAGTCAGCTGAAAATCGCTCCCTCTTCTCTCGACAAATGATGTATTAGTCCGCAATATATGACGCGATTGTCGGCAGTTCCACCATTGGCTGATTTTTAATCACGATAACACCCTCATTATTACATTCGTTGTTAATTTTGAGTTCAATAAGCAGATAATATGTATGTTTATTATGTGTTAGGCCGTTTTAAAACACCGAACAAATATGTAATATTAGCACTTCCGGTCTCACCGGCAGCTCCTCTGCTCGTAGTTGCGTGGTTGCGTTTTCTCACCATGCGCAGTGCCGAAATCGTGAATATTTTCTGTGCTTTTGATCCATCGCCGGTTGCCGTTGAGAGTGGCAGCCGTTCGAGTGTTGCCTCGTCAGGTGGAAACTGCATCGTCGGCACGGTTCTCTCGACCAACCGAGGCAGCGGTGCAGCATTTCTCCGATAACAATGCTGGCGCCGGCTAGTTTATGATACCTGTGTTCGCTGCATGGCGAGAGTCCCGTTCACTGTCTGTTCAGTATGTCATCGAGCCGTACCTCGGCGTATCCTCCCCGTAGTATCACGTTCCCGAGAAACCGCGACACAGCAACCAAACAGACTCGCATTTTCACGGTAGCTGCAGACAGCCGGGGGATGGGTCCGCGCCGGCCCGATGCCCCACGATCTTTTCTTCTAGTCTTTAGTTCTTTGTTGTCAGCCCGCATTCGAAGAGCAAACAGCATCGAAGTACCGCCACTGGGAGAAGGGTGCACGCAGCTTTTCCGTGTTGAATACGATACAAGCGCGATCAGTGCGAGGAGGCGGTGTATCGGAGCGTGGGTCGAAACCCATCTCAGCTGTCATTCGTTCCAAACGCGCACGCAGGTTTGCGTCCATGGTTGGCAGAGCGATGAAAACACTACGGCAGTTCGAGGTGCACACCCAACATTACCAAACCGACTCGCAGTTTTCAAGCACGCGCGATATACGGTGCGATGGGCTCCGCTCGACGACGACCACGCAAGCCGACTGGAAGCGGAGCCACAGACCACGTGGCTGCGCCGAGACGCCAGAGAGAAAAAAATGCCGCCGGCGCTGACGTAACTCGTCGGCGCCTCCTCGCACCTCCACCCTCCCTCCCGTCACGCCCCGCGCAGCTTTCAGCGCGCTCGCGGCGTTGAGTGGAGGGAGAAAGCTGCGGAACGTGATCTCCATAATTTGGTAGACTTCACGAATTCGAAAAATTTTTGCGGCATATGACTCGTGAAAAGTCATACGTCAATATTGAGACTATTCCAATATAACTAAAGAAGGTGTTGCAGGGCCCCTTTAAGACTGCTCCTTGGCGTATCATAATGTGGCCAGTACGGAAGAACTGGCTATACATTCATATAAAATTTACCTATAAATCCGTAGTATAATTCGTAGTTTCAGTACGGCTAATTCTCTGTAAAAAATCTCTTGTGTTGGCCGAGCCACAGCACCTGCACAAGACCATATGGCGAATCGTTGCTGTTGCGGACGACGACACTCGTAATAAATGATTCTTCTATATTGAGATACGATAGAATAAATGCTGAAGCTTAAACACATAAGCCGCCTGTGTAGACATGTACACCCGTGAGCAAAAGTATATGAACAATTGCCGTCCTCATACCTTTGCCGACGGCACCGTCTAGTGGCGAGCCGTCTGCTGTCGAAAGCATTTCTCTGACGAATTCCGTTGGAGTAATGTTCTCGACAGCTATTCCGTCAAAGCAATGCTCTCGACAGCAGAAGTCTCGCGACTAGACAGCTGTGATAGCGATTTTGACTCGCTCTATCACGGGTGTACGTATGCGGGACGCCGCATATATATATGTATATATATGGATAAAGCAAAAGCGCTTATTAATGAGCCGCACGAAAGGCATTTCACTTTTTCTTACGATGCTCGCTACTGACAATTTAGTTTTCAGCAGAGTACGTAGCCATGCAGCATCGTCAACTTCTCTGTTCCGAAATTAATTCCTTGATGATATGTGGAGATACTGTGATTTATTGAACATGGCTTCTATCCCTATTTCATATCTCCAAAATCAGTGGGTGTGTTGTTGAGTGTTTACGCGAAAAAAGCCTTGAAACAGCGAAAGTGGACGATTCTGAAGACTAATGTGGTTACTTTTACGTAGTTTCTAGACCTTGACTAGGTAATGGGGGCTGTTGGTACGTTGATTCTCAGCGCAGAAAAGTTCGAGTTAAACCGCAGACAGTCACAGACACGACACGGATGTCCACATTCCACAGACAAAAACCTGCACTGAAACCGAGCTGTCGCACCTCTCATATATCTACGAGGAGGTCGTCGTTGCAGGTCGTCGTCGTAGGCTTTTCATCGTTTCGGGTCTTCTCTCCGCCGCCGTTGCTTTTTTCGGTTCCCTAGTGCTGAACTTCTGTTGCCTTCTTCCTTTTTAGTGGACCAGTGGTGGGTAGTGGCATTTACGCAATTTCTGTGACACATACCCGTTTACGATTTTGACAGTTTTCTGACAGGCCGCACAAATTTCTGTGACATACCCATTTGTTGGGCTAAGTGTTGCAGTCTTCATTTTTAGAGGACCAGTGGAGACTAGGAGGATTTACCCCATTTCTCTGGCACATACCTAATAAGCCACACAGGGTAGGCTACACGGGACAGGTCCCACAAATTACTGCTGTCTTAAACCGCATCGGTCTTAAAGGAACGCCACAATGTTTCTATTGCTCTCTACATCAGGAAGGCTGCTTCGCGAGTCTCAGCTATTACAATGCCGGTGGAATGCGCCTGTGGAATTACAAGGCATGCGTGCAGGCCTTCTTATGAGTCTTTGAAGCCGCTATTCCGGGCCGCTATATATATTATATATATATATATATATATATATATATTATATATATATATATATATATATATATATATATATATATATATTGTGTGTGTGGCAAGACAGGATTTACCAAAAAGTGTAAGCGAACTTTTTTTCTTGGAGAACAAAAATGTAATACATGCGGAACTTTCCTAAAATGTCATTTAAAAAAAATCCCGAGAAGCCGTCGGACACGTGACAAAGAACATTACGGAGAAGCAGCTCACGGGATCCGGACCGGACTAAGCCGTCGGTGTGTAAGTAGCAGGTTGCGCTAATGCAATACAGAAGTGCTACAATAATTGTTCACACGTTAGAGTGAAATAGTAGCAAGCTTTAAGAAAAACAGAGCGAGCACTACAACACAACAAAGCATACAAATAAGGATGCTGCTAAAGCGAAAGCTAGAGCGAAATTGGCACGTGCGCGCTAAGTTGGTTTTAGATTTCGTTGACAAGGAGAGTACGTAGTTATCAGTATACCACCCCGAAATAACTATAAAATCACCAGAAAGCTTACTTTACCTCTGAGAGGCAGAGAAACGAACTTCCTCGGCAGCCTTGGCGCGGACTGGGAAGAATTTAATGGAAATCACATATGCTAGTTGTAACGATATGCAATGGTAGACTATGCTAATGCACTATTGTGCGTGCTACGAATGAACACGCGAATCAATCTGAGTCGCATATGAAGACAGAGCACCGAAGCTATGTCAGTAGTCGTTCCAAGAGCAGAAAGTAGGCCACCCAAAGAGATTCTCACCCGACTATACCCCTACTACTTTGTCAATGGGTGTCATCCTTACATCTTAACAGAGTCGCCATACCTAGCGCAAAATGAAGAACAAATGACAAGAACGACGTACCTCCCTTCGTACCGCCCATGACTCTATCGTTCCTTGCACACTGTTCGCATCAGTGCCCTAATCATAAGCTTACGGAGCAAGCGAGCTAATGGCCACCCTCTTGGGAACTCCGCCAAATGGACTTCCCTTGCGACGTTCATCGGTGGCAGAATATATTTTCTGCTCTAACGCTTTGGCAGCTCCGAAATGGCTGCTTATAAAACGTCTCACTTCCGGCCAGTCTTCCTTGTGCTTTTTTTACGACTACGACAGAAAGGAGCAGCATGTCTTTACCACGCCTGAGAGGCTCTTTCGATCGCAGGCATGGCGGACGGGAACACTTGACTCCTAGTGCAGTGTGTGAAGCATTACGTGATGTATACAAAATGCGCAAAAGAAAGCAGTGGACTTATTTCTGAACATCGCAAACGATAAATCCTACTGTACAGTTATTTGGGTGTGATTTCTGCTGATATTCTGGCAATCAGTTTATTTTAAAAAGACGTGATTACGTTTTGCTCGTTGATCGTTATTCAAGATATATGTTTTAAAAAGTACTTTCATTTTTACTTCTACATAAATGAGGCACTTTCAGGCAAATTGCATTATATCACTCTTATTTATACTGCAACTATCATACTGAGAGTAAGCCTGCATGACAAATTTATACATGAATTTATTATACGGCGAATTCGTTTACATGTGAATGAAAAAGCCCGTGTATTCCTGGTGGTCTAATCTTAATAGAGATGCGTCATATTAACGCGGGAGCTTCGCTAAGGTAGCTGAGGAATAGGCCACAGTCCCCAACCTCATTTCGACGTTTCATCTTGAAACGTACAAACATTATGTTTGAGAAAAATACATTGACTTCTACCTAATAAATTAGGCATTAGACGTGACTTTCGCCCGGATTTGCTGACTGCGCAACGTTATTCTCGCTCCATTCGAATGCGAAAAAATACATCAGTGTTATACGCACTATTTTCGCTAATCATGCCGCGTATGCCTTAAGCATTTCGTCTTGAACATTATCAGACCATTCTTACTTCTTAGGTAAAATTCTCATTCAAGAATACCGCACTTCTTTCCCTCGTGGTAGTGATTAATGTCCCTAAGTTTTGCAGATATCAATTTTGAAGAACACCACGTCCGAATTGTACATTACGTGTAACTTCTTCTATAACCTTTCCTCGTATAAGTTACTAAAACGAAGTCCATCTGATGAACCACAGATGTTAAAAATTAATCCGGAACCCTCCACTACGGCGCGCATTATGATGATATCGTGGCTTTGGCACATAAAACTCCTGAAATATTTTTACTATCCTTACTATTTCTTGCTATTAACGAGCAACGCACTATTCCGCAGGTTCCGCCGAGAAAAATAATTATAAAAGCTAATAAAAATCTCCGGGGCCCCTTAACTAACGCTAAGCGTTTAAGCATCCATTAAAAAAATATTCGTTGACATTATATTCAAAGCCTTTTGATCACATGACGACTTATTTTGCATTCTTTGATTCTAGCTTGGAGTGAAAACGGCATTTCGTGAAATCCACCTAAACACATAGACAAGTTAAGATATGAATTTATTCTTTAATTCTAGCGCTTTCTTTTTCATGAGGCCCTGAGGGTTTTTTTTATTGACTCAGCTTCACGCTTTCGCAATGAAGAAGTTAGCAAGCAGCTGATGAGTTAACACAAAGCCGAAGAAACTGCAACACCTGCGTAGCTGGTGAAGGATCAAATTGTAAGCGCTTAACTTAGCGTAGGCATATTTCCTTATTCTGACCGTTTAAAGAGTAAGAAAAAAAACGCCAGGCCTGCGCTGAAACCGCAGCTCAGACACAGCGAAAGCTGGAAGAGCGGCGTTTCTTGAGCCCGTTGTAAGGTCTCTTGGGGCTACAATACAAGTACACTAGAAAGGTACCCACTATGCCATAAATAACAATTTTTGTGAAGTTGGGAAGCACCTACTAAGCCATTATTCGTCATTCTGCAGAGAAGCGAGGCGCCAGCGACAGGTCTGTAAGGCATTATGTGCACTTTGTCGACGCGATGACTGATGACGATGAAGACTTATGGCTCAGCACTTTGTAATGGCTTGGAAGCTTTAAACGGCCCACCAGTTATGTAATTTGCATTGGGTGACGCCCGGTCGCTATTTCCCTCTCCCGTCATGCTGTATAACATACGTTGACGTGGGAGAGAGAGGGGGGGGGGCGAAGAACTTTACTGAGACCCCGAGGAAATGGATCATGCGCTTATGGGTTTCCTTGGCAACCAATACAAGTGCACTTGTGAGGAACCCACTACGCTATAAATCATTCTAATTTTACTGAGGCCTCGAGGAAATGGATCATGGGCTTATGGGCTTCCTTGGCAACCAATACATGTGCACTTGCGAGGAACCCACTACGCTCTAAATCATTGTAATTTGACTGAGACCCCGAGGAAATGGATCATGCGCTTATGGGCTTCCTTGGCAACCAATACAAGTGCACTTGCGAGGAACCCACTACGCTATAAATAATTGTAATTTTTGAGAAGTAGGGCAGCAGGCATATGCCATTTTTCGTCCTTCTACGGAGAGCCGTGGTACCTGCTAAACGCATGTAAGGCATTATGCGCACTTTGTTGATGCTGTGCCTGATGACGATGAAGAATTATGGCAGAGCCTTTTGTAGTGGGTTGGAAGCATTCAACAACCTACTCGTTGCGCAATTCGCATTGTGTGACGCCTGGTTACAGAATTCGCGTTGTGCGACGTTTTGTGCTCATTTTACTCTTCTACCACGTATATTGCATATGCTAATGTGGTTCCTTCCCGACATGAAGCCTGTATAGGACCTCTTTGCAAAGCAATTTCAAGCACCGGCATCGCTCAGAGGTTGAATACTGGGCTCCCACGCAGAGGGCCCAGGTTCGAACCTCGTTGCATCATGGAATTTTTTTCTATGTCGTTTTTTTTTTGCTTACTTCAAGCGATACTGGTTACGGACACCGGCGGTGGCGGCGGCGGACAACTACGGCGCCAAAAACGGCCGGTGAAATTATCTCATAACAGCTTTCGCTGTAAAAAACACCTGCGAACTTGCAGGAGCATAGTAGGGCAATGTGGCTGGAGAAACAGCAGTTCTCGAAAGATAGCCGTAATGACTGCTTTGCGCGCTTCATTTCACCTTATCACAGGAAATGAGAGTTCTCATGCTCTGCTGCGCCAGGAAGGAAATGGGTAGAGAAAATGAAGCGATAGTTCACCTTATGGAAGAGTTCACATAGCATAGAAAAAGTAATGTTACTTTATGAATGCACAAGTGGTTCACTTCCACTCTGCTGAAATTGTGATGAAGCCAGCGTTTACTCGAAAAAGCAACGGTCAACGATTTGTTACATTTTAATATAGGTAGAGGTCCAATTCACGGTTGTTCATGGCTTAATACTTGTCCTGTCTTTGTCGTTTTGCACAGAGCATTATATTTAAGGTAACTAGAGCACATCGCTTTTTCGTATACAGCGAGGCTGTCGTACTGAAACCACAAAATATGCACCGATTGATTTTGTAGCCTATAGCTTACTTGAGTGCATTCAGATAAAACAGAAGGATAGATTTATTTTGCTGCTGAAACATGGGAATTTACACTTGCAAATTACCTACTACCGCGAAAATTGCTCGCTGTATTTCTTGCACTTTATTGAGAAGTTTGAAGGCTTCGAAGTTTAGTTAACATCAAAGGTAAAAAAAAATTAGCGTGGCTTGTACTGGATCCATAATGTTAGATACAGCGGAGCTAATGGGCACCTATGCAGCTCTGACTGTTGCAGTTTTGCCGTCTTGCAAAATTTTTTCTTTCTTTCTTACTTTCTTTCTGTCTTTCTTTCTTTCTGTCTGTCTTTCTTTCTTTTTTTTCCTTCCTTTTTATTTCTTCTCTGTGTCTTTTGTGTCTTTTTGTCGGAAAACAGCCAAGCAGGTTGAGTATCGGGAAAGTGAAATATCTGGCATCTGTGTTGCGGCATGGCAACTGTTTCTTATTCCTTACTGCAAAGTAAGTTATGCAACGAAATTCAGATGCAAGCAAACGCGTGTAATTTAGCCCGCGGGCCACGTCAAGGTTTCGTAACATATAGTGATGAAGCAAGAATGCTTGGCAGCTGTTCTCGCGGTACACAAATTTTGGTCGTACATCTAGGGACGTTCAATACCTTTACCGATCACCTCGCTTTGTGGTGGCTGGTGAATCCCCGTGACCCGAGTGGACGACTGGCACGTTGGGCTCTTCGACTACAGGAGTACGACTTCGTCATATCGTACAAGTCTGGACGACACCACGCATATGCAAACTGCCTCTTCCGCCTTCCTCTGATAACCACGCAGAGCGACGAAGACCGTTTGGATGACTGTTCTGCCTGCATTTTTTCCACATTCCTAGACTCGAAGACTTTCAAGGTACGCTGTGGTACCTTGCAGTGGTGTAAATTCTTTTATATTGGTTAACGTACGCACGCCACGCGTGATGTAATCCCCGGCGCTGGCCGCATACGCACGAAGTGGACTTTATCGATGGTCGATATAACGACGCCCGCTCACTGTTGACCTCTCGTAAGAATATGACAGTTGCACTCTTCCGGAGAGTTGCAGCGTCCTAACCAAATAGGAGTACTCCTTCTCTGATACGGCAATAGACGGGTGGCTGACACACGCAACCCCATTTTATAATATGAAAAGCTTCGATTATTTTACGAGATCCGTTTTAGTCCGCCTACACGAAATACTATTGCAATGAAGCACCCGCAGTAAGTGTACTGCCTCCTAACTGTTTTTTTGCATAGTCAGTAGAAACATTGGAGTTCTATCGTTCAGGTCATATTGGGCAAGTATGGACGCGTAGCTATAGTGTTCAAGGCTCTCGCTTTCCGACAGCGGTGACCCGGGTTCAAGCCCCAGGCCGAGAAAGAATGATTGTTTTGTTTTATTTATTCTTTCTATGGTGCGTGAGAGCCAGCTGTGGTGAGGAGGACCTTCTGTGGATGAGGAGGGCTTCTTGAAACACCACCAGCTACACAAGTCAGTCAATACAAACTTCGCTTGAAAAAAATTCAACCGGCTCCGCTTCGCGGACACCCATGAAACAGTGAATCTGGTGGCGTTCCCTTCGTCAGGCTAACGCATTTCTATGTTTTGCATGTCTTTCAGATACATTGTATCGCTGCTCTTTAATAAACACTCTTTCTTAGGCTTTGAGGCGGTAGTATAGCTTAATTGTATCTTGACCATACCTCTGTTATACACAGGTTTACAAAGAAGCCTTCGCTTAAGGTGCTCTAATATCTTGTGTCACCCTTTTAACGCGGTAGCGTTAGAGAGCTCGTGTCGCAGAAATTCCGTTGTCGGCGTCGGCACCGTTGGTTGTGAGCGAAAAATCATCCGTGAGCGAAAAATCGAGAAAGTAGCAAATAAAATAAACGATAATATCTTCGTTCCGAATGAGGATCGAACCCGGGCCGTTCGCGTGGCAAGCAGGTGTCTTACCACAAAGCCACGATGTTGCTTGCAGCTGCTTCGGACAAAAACACTACATAAACGTCATGTAGTGAAAGGAGTCTCGACGCATTTTGTTCGGCAGGTGTCACGACGAAAACGAGCCCATACGGTAGGCGCATTCGCGAGGCCATCAAACTACGTCGAAAAACGCCGGGATAGTGCAGCCATCGCCGCTAAATACACACACGAACTTTCAAACAACTCTAAAAATGGACAACTATGTCCATCTAGAGGAAAACATATCAAGCCAACGCAGCAAACGCTAGATAATGTGCTGCCATCTGTGAGGCATTGTGAGAAATATGTCTCGACTTTTCATGGCATCCGAGAGGGCCGGCGCGCGGCGTATATCTTGGAGGCCATGCGACTCTTGCTTTAGATCGAAAGCCTGTAAAATTCGCGCGCGTGCGTGCGTGTGTGTGTGTAACAATACACATTAATAAGTATGCACTTAGTGGTTGAAGTGCGCACTAGGGGCCGGATTTCGCCATCGCGTTCAACTCTTAAAGGCGAAGCTTAAGGGTCCCCCAATTTTTTATTAAACACTTTGTGTTAAGCTTCAAGGTGGTAGTATAGCCACCACCCTTTATAACCATAAAGAAACACGTGACACTGGTGTGACTATGGTGACCCTGACACAATTTGTGGTGCTGACTCTTGCCGTCTTCCTTTTTCGTGCATGTTGCGTGCAGTGAAATTTACCCAATTTATGTGGCACATAGGCGTTTATAATGATGACAGTTTTCTGAGAGGCCGCACAGATTTCTGTGGCACATACCCGTTTATTGGGCTAGCTCTTGCCTTCATTTTTAGTGGACCAGTGGTGAGTAACGGGATTTGCCCAATGCCTGTGGCGCATACCCGTTTATGATGCCCACAAGCATTACCACAGACCCCGCACATGAAAGCTAGACCAAGAATAGCTTCGCTGTTTAAGGTCGCATAGTCCCTTGTGGATTGAATAATTAATAATTGTTGGGGTTTAACGTCCGAAAACTACGATATGGTTATGAGACACGCCGTAATGGAGAGATCCAGAAATTTGGGCCACCTCTTGTTCTTTAACGCGCACCCAAATCTGAGTACAGGGGCCTCGAGCAGTTTTTCCTCAATCGAAAATGCGGCCACCGCGACCGGGATTCGATTGCGCGACCTGCGGGTCAGCAGTCGAGCGCCTCCGTGATTCGTCCACCCTTGATTAAGCGACAATGTCTTACGATGACGCCATCATGTGATGCAATGTCATGACGACATCGTGAGTTCACTCAATTTGGCGATACGAGAAGCCATAATGACCGCACATGATGCCGTAATAACGTGACGTCCTGACTCGGATAATGTCACGGGAGTTTTTGGCGAGACCTTGCGAGACCTAAGAGGCCTTTGCGAGAAATTGCGGGAATTATTGCTCGACTATCGCGGTTGGAAGCGCCGACATAGCAACGTCAGTCTTTCACATTAAAATACACGTAGAATGTCCTTTTCCAGTTGTCGAAGTGACGCGCAAACTTAGTTTTATTGTGATTTGTAGGTGCTTTGAACATGGTTGGTGCTAGAACCTTGTTTTTGGGCGGCTTTGGCATGGCATCTTTCATGTCCTTCCCAGCGTTCACCAGCGTCAGGAACGGTCCCACAGCGGCTGCATCCAGTGGTCATCTAAGCATTAAATTGTTAGCCATGTCTAAATTTTTCCGATGCTCATAATCCTGCATGTCGGCTTTGCATGTTGTGGTAAAGAAGGCTAATATTCTACTACAACACCAGCTTCATAAAAAGCATCCGCCCTTTATACACTTTTTCATAGCGGGTACAACCCGTTTATATCGCTCAGATATATTCACAATTTACAAGCGTTGGTAAAAAGCCCATACATGGTGGTAACAGAGAACTCACCATTTCTTAAATACTCATTGCATACGAATCGCTAGTACCTAAACAATAATTGTGACGAACTCGTCATTCGGCTGTACTTGCTTAGGTGCTCGGCCTTGCCATTATTCGCGTGCAAAACATTATGAACAACCTTCCCTAGATTTTAGCGCATTTTGCATTAACCTACAAGTGTTCCCTTATTAGTGCGTCTGCGCTTATTGTGTGTTATACTGTGTCCGCTATTTCTTCAATACGGATTTTAATAAATGAATGCTACACAAATATAGTGGGCGTTTTGGCCAGTGGTTAAGGTCCTCGCTATCGGAGCGCGGGGGCTAGGTTTTCCTAGCACGCGCAACCTAGAAAGTTGACTTTGTTTTATGCATTTATTTATTGTTAGCGATGACGCCCTTACGCCACAAAGGGACGCCCTGGCGGTTTTCTCTTTGACCCGGCGTGGAAATGCTTACGCATTTAATGTTTTCATTTTTTGCTGTTTGAGGGAATGAGACAAGGAAATAAATGGTAGGAAGGGAAATATCCACCATTGCTTTCCAAGTACCCAGACGGCGTTCTCACAAAAAACTCCCCACGCAAAATTTCCTTTGGAATTTGTTTAGAAACGATGCGCAAGCGTACAGACTTGCAGCAGGTTGCGGCCTTCCTTACTGAACGCTCCTTTTTTCCGTCGAAGTCGGGATGGCGACTTTCATATTCTCGTCAGGTCTAAACTAGAATAGGCTTGTCCTATTCAGGATCCATCTGACTCCGTATTATTCACAGTCCTTCAGTACGTGCAGAACCGTGAGTCCCATTATGTGCACATTATTTACTCCCGCTACGCCAGCGTTTTTGAAGTCAAAGCTAGATTCCATGGTCCTACACTCAAGTCACGACGCAAGTATCCGCTCAAACATGTTTCATAAAACTTTTACACTAATTCAATACTTAAAAATAATATTTTCCTTCCCCCAGATTACGTGCCTCCATACTTTGACCGCAATCTCAAAGTAAGTCAAAATTCCCTTATAATGCGCTGAACCTTGTTATGCTTCTTTTTTGTCGCAAAAAAGCCATGACTGGAACAACCTTCCCACCTCATTGGTGCGATCGAAGAACCTGCCGGCTTCAAAGGTGTGATTAATGATATATTTGTCAATATGGCTTTTTCGACTAGTTGGTTAAATGCATCAAAAGGCAGCATAGCGCTAGCAGACAGGAGCGAGGATAAATAGTTCGCGCTTGTCCCGTGTTGTCTTCCTTGTCCCTGTCTGCTAGCGCTATGGTACCCTTTGACAACGGTATATTCTTAGGCTACGTACACCTTTCTTTACAGCTCTTAGTCTCTGAGAGTATGAAAATAAATAAGTAAATAAACAAACAAATAAATGAATAAGCTGTTGTGAATGGGATTTGCGCAAAAAAAGAAACAGGGACATGAAGGAAAGAACCACGAGACTAGTGCATTCAAGCGCAGTCAAGCGCAGTCAAGCGCAGACAAGCGCAGTTAAGGACGAGAGGTAAGCCCTTGTACTTGTCGTCTTGTTTCGTCCTTGTCTGTCTATTGCACCGCAGTATTTTGAAAAGGTGTATCGACACGCCGAACTCACCGCTCTGATCAAGTTGATTTCTTGTACAAAGGATTTAACACTCGTCCTTGTGGTCTTGTTTCGTTCTTGTCTGTTTATTGCGCTGCAGTATCCTGTAAAGACGTACCAACACGGCCAACTCGCACTAAGAAAATGCATCTCTTGTGACGTTACAAACCATTACAGACCAACGCAACTGCAGGTAATGATCGTATACAGACACGAACCAATCCTTTTTCTTGTATAAATGTCCTGATGGAAAAATCTTGTGCAGCGGCTCCTAATAATGTGTGCTTGTCTTGGAAGGAAGCAACAAAAGTTTTGATCAAAAGAGTCGCAAGATACACACCACCGACTAGTGGACCTTGGGGATTTTTAGGTCTTGTCCTTCTCTTGCCTTCTTCAGGGACCAGGCTTTCAAAATAGAAGGGTGCAGACCGGCGCTTAAGCATTGTTTCCCGTATGTGTATTGTTACTTTTCTCTGGCCCCTTGTTTAGTGGCGATTGTCCACAGCCTTGGCATCGCAACGCGCTAATGTTCCAGGTGCATGTTTCCCTGCACCAAACACATTCACTCTAAGAAAACTCTTTGTACATTTTGGGGAGTCACTTCCTGCCATAATGATATTATTTATCTGGCTAGTTTGCGTCTCCTCTCCTGAAAACTTCACACTCGCCACTTTCCGCTGAAAAATGCTATGTAGCGCTGCTATCCGGAACGCCGTTCGTGACCTCGAAGTACCAGGTGTCCGGCGATGACGCAAAGAAGTACACGTGAGATAGATGGCAACTACGAATGTGGGTCAGAGAGACGCCCAAATAAGCACTTACTGCATATGAATGGGTGAACCAAGATGTGCGCACTTACTTTTGTGCGTCAGCTATGCCTGCGCCAAGGTCTGCACAATAAATGAATGTTACCTTCAGCCAGATAGATAGATAGATAGATAGATAGATAGATAGATAGATAGATAGATAGATAGATAGATAGATAGATAGATAGATAGATAGATAGATAGATAGATAGATAGATAGATAGATAGATAGATAGATAGATAGATAGATAGATAGATAGATAGATGCACTTCTGGAGTACGTTACATCAGAGTGAGACGTCTCAAAATTACATTGTGTGAGTTCACAGACACATCGTGACCCCAAGAACAAGAAGTGCTGGACCTCGCTAAGATAGATATGCCCATTTGATAGAGTCGAGTTGCATCGAGTGGTTTGTTAGACCGCTCAATCCTTGTTATGCAGTACCTGAGAATGAGAGGTGTGGATAGTGTTCACCCAGATACTAGTAGAATGTCGTATGCTTCAAGAAGCTGTCTTTTGTATTCCAGATACGGGCGGCTACTAAGCAACGCTGCGTACCACTCAGGGGTATTTGATGCAGCGACGATATTCTATGTTGTGCTGCCATCCTCACCTGTTTGTCTTGTATGGGCAGTGGTTAGCTATTCTAGCAATGTTGTACTTTGCGCGGCACATATTTCATGATAGAGGTAATTGGCTGTAGTCAAGCCCGATATGTCGAATACCTCGCTTAGTAGACTGTCACGTGCCTTGATGTGAAGTTAATGTGTAAAAAACTTATTCGAACGCATAAATCTCTGGTTCATTTTTTGTCTCCTAGCTTTTCCCGGCAAGCAATACTGGCCCATACAAGAAACACTCAGCGGCGGAAAAGCGGTATTTCTCGGTGGCCCAGAGAAACAAAAGATGAGCATAAATACTTCAGTTCTTTTCAATGCACTTTAAAAATGTAATAATAAAAACGACAATAAGTATCGGTTGGAAGTCCTGCACACTGATATCAGCCAGTGCACGTCGTCTATGTGTGGCGTGGCGTGAAAGGCAAGCGAACCACGAATTTCGGCATGGTCAGTTCCCTCTAGAGAAATGAGTCGCAAACATCGTCATGAGTCCCAAACACAATCTCGTCGAAAATAGGTTGCCGCACAATGCACCCGCATCCTGGAGAAAAACAAGAAACGCAGATTACGAAGTTTCTTCCTGAGCCGATAAAATTCGAGGTATCGATTGTTTCCAATGTTTGTATCGGCCCTCCTTCTGCATGTGATGGTCGAAGATTGCGAGAATGCCGGTGGCTGTTTGGGCAGCTGTCGTTCCCACACCGGTCGACGAAACAGTACTGCTGTCCAAACGCACTCGGAAGTTCCATCGAATTCTCCTCCGCGCTTGTAGCAAGGCAAGGTCGTTTTTTTTTTGGAACGAGTGTAAGTTTTTTGGCGCGTAAGCGTCGATAACGGGTCCTGCATGCGAAAAGAAAGAATGGCTTTAAAACGAGAACGGATGGTCAGCGTGCCTCAGGAAAGCTAAGAGAAATCGGCGGTAATCATAATGTCCTGCAGAGGCCCAGAATGACAAATTGGCAAGCGATGGAACAGCTTGATCGCGGGTTAGCGATGTCAACATGACTAGCGTAAAGCTTGATAGTATACTCTACAGTAAGTGGGGCAGAGAACAGTATTTGCGGTTGTTAGAAAACGTCATGTGAGGCGGGAAAAAGAAAAATACGTTTACTTTTCCTGCCGCACTACAGAAATACGAGGTACATGTGTGGAACGAGGTCAATGAGGTGGGATAATTATTCTCTTAATTTTCGTGGAAAGTTCCTGAACTAGCGTCAAGGAAGTGACAAGATGTTGACGGGCGTCACATTTGCTCAATGCAATAGCTTGTGAGATTTGAAATTCCCCTTGTCACGGGCTACACGTTCTCGTGAAACATCAGTAGTGCACAAAAGCACTACTGCATATTCATTTAGGGGTCACAATAAGGCCAGCAATCAATGCCAATGGTATTTTATGTCGTGGGAAACAGTATCATCGCATTCATTGGCGTGTCACTCCGAGTATAAGGGACACACAATGAAAACTAATATTACCGCATGTAACGGTGGTGCGGTGCCATATTATTCAAGGCCTCAGCCTTCGATACTCAGCATGCCAGCAAAAGCATTGCAACTATTCACTAACTAACCGACTGAACAGAACATCGGGTAACACTTGGTTACACTGAATGCTCCTCTACTCTACGGACCACTTGCGACATGCAAGAAAAAAGAACATTATGCAGGTGGTGTCTGCAGGTAATGTGGTGTCGCTTCTGATTGCCAAAGCACCCAAATAAAAAAAGAGAGAGAGAAAAGCCAATACATCTGTAGACAATCTCTTGATCTCAATGTTAAGCGCCCTCAGCTGCTAACGAGGAGCAGAAAGTGAAACGAAATACTAGCAGACGAAGCGGAAGTGTCATCGCCAACCTAGTGCGCGTGTGTTGGAGCAGAGAAGCAGCTGCGTCATCAAGAGGATGATCTCCTTCCTTTCGGAATGACATAGCAGTCGAAGCCCCTAACGGCTGCCAATTTTAGTAGCGATCGTGTTCATTGGCTCCGTCTAATTTCTCCCGCGTGCTGTCCCTAAGTAGGAGTATTGGCTTGCTTGTTTCCACGTGTCTCCCTTCGTTTTTCGATTGTAATCAGCGTTCCCTTCAGGGAGCCGACCACCGGCAATAATAGGATGTAAAAGCGAAAAGCCGATAAGCTTCCATAAGCGTTTATAAGCTTGGTTAGGCGGGTGAAAAGCTCTTCCGGATTCTTTTGCCTGTCTTGATACACCTTCTTAGTAACTTACTGATGTCTATTCGTTTTGTTCTGCGTATGTGTATGAGTTCAGCACCTTACGTTTGGTAAGAAAAAAAAATCAAGAAAGTAAAATTCAGCCTGTTGCTGGCGCCGACCACCAAGTGCATTGTTCGATAGCGAATAAGTACTTCTTGTCACTGCCACCGTAATCTGCGCGCCTGATCCAATATGTCACTAACTTTCACGCGTACTTATCCGCTGGACATATCCTAAACACTTGGGAAATTTAAGACTGTTCTTTTTAACTTGTCTGCGCCGTTTCTCCGCATGTTCATGTAAAATAAGTGTTGGCTCATTAAGTAAAAATTTGCTAAGGAGTGAAGATTTTCTGGTGAACAAGCGTCACTGGAATATTTGCGCCACGATAGACAATTAGCTGCGGCATGGGGAAACTAGGTATACTTAGGAAGGAAGAGGGTTTGGGCGTTCCCTTTCTTCACTGTTAACCAGAATGCATAACATAGAAACAAACACTGGTGAAGCAGACGGAAGGACCGCTACTTAAGAGTGTATTTCGCTGTGGTTCTCGGTGCGTATCATTAGAAAATGCATCTAGTAGTTGCTGGTGGTGACGGTGAAGTCATATTACCCGTTTCATTTCATACTACCGCTATTCGAAATGCCCTAGAGTCATAGCGGCTGTAATAGTGTGCGGCTGCAAAATGATTTTCCTAAGCTGAATGCAGTCCGTCTGCATATGATCTGAATAGTGTAATTGATACAACAACGGAGTCCTTATGTACACGATTCAGCGTCTTTTTGTCGTCACTAATCTTTTTTTCATTGTGAACATTTTAAAACAAATATCTACGGCAATGCGTTTCGGCAGCGTGTAAGAAACACAGGACGCCGGCCTTCCTGTATGAGCATGGACCCTGTTTTTCTTCTGCGCTTTCATTATGTGTGTGTCTAGGAGTGACATATTAATGCCCCTGTTTATTTCTTAACTCTTGCGGTGCGGTTCAGAGATAACCCACGTGGTTAGTTCAGACACCATGACACGCACACACGAAAATACAGACACCTCCTTATACATGCACGCACGCACATATACATTCAACAGAAGTCCAAGCAGTTAGGGTTTACTTGAAAGCTATTGCTACGCAGTATGTGATAGATTGCAGGCAATATATATGACTGCAGCTTTATTTCATCGCCTGGAATTGTAGATATTCTCACTTGTAACACAGATATGTACACCACACGCAAACCCCCACGAAACGGGCACATTTCTGAGCACGGAGACCTTTTTTGAGTTCTACCTTGAACATTTTTTTTGTTCGTGCGAGCGGCATAGGTGATCGGCCAAGCTTCACAGCAGCTGGCCCACATTTTCTACCTAAGTAGCCGCCATGCGCTGCTTACACAATCTTTTGTTCCGTAGGGCATCGGTGCCACAGCTGGCGCTACCAAAACGTGATCAGCGAACTTTCCAGCTTTCTTCTTCTTGGCAAGCTTGATGTTACGCCTGATTTCTTCATATTCTCGTGGAAACACAAGTCTTGCGAAACGTGAACGAGAGTGACCTACTCGTGGAAAGCTTGCGATAAAACGATGCGTCGTTGCAAATTGGCCCTTTTGCAGATGACCAGTCAACAGCAGTCGCCCTCGATTATACTCTTGGAAGAACCGAATACGAGGCTTCATGAACCGAATGTTCATTTCCGGAATATATCTAATATAAAACGACGTCGCGCTCGCTGGAGCAGGAAGAAAATGCAGCAGTGTGAAGCTGCATTTTAGGTTTTAGGTTTGGGATTTGTTTTGAGTGGTGTTACATGTGGAAGTCCTTGTAGTTTAAGTGAAAGCGCCCGCACATTACCATTGTCGGTTGTGAACTTCTCGTCAGCTGATGTGTCACTTCCGTAAGGATAACTTCTGAGGCGGCGCATTTCTTTCACTCTCTGGTGCTAGGACGCCCGTCCTCTCGCTGCCAAAACATACGCTGCCTTCCTTTAGAGGAAACTTAGCAGCGCATAGGCGTTCAGTGCGGAAAGTTGAACGAGTGGAATTAGTCAACATAAGCAACTTTTGAAAAATGGTGCAAGTTGTTCTAGTGTGATAAAGCCGACGGGAAGTCAAGCAATCCTAGCCCGTCGACATGGAAGGCTCCTTTCCTCCGGGCCCCTTCCTCCGGGCTCATTTGCTGACGCATCAAAGGAAGTGTTGTTAGACAAAAAAAATCAGGAGGCCTTTCGCTAGCGGGAAAGTGGGGGAAGGGAAGTTTGACGTGTACGCGCCTCACGTACAGCCTTTAATTATTAGTTTCTTCCTTTCTACTTGCCAAGGTCAGGGGCGTATGCAGAAATTTATTTCAGGGGGAGTGGGGGGGGGGGGGGGGGGCGGCACCTCCTTGATCTGAAGTGGGGACCGGGCAGGCAAGCGTAGCCGAGTGTCATTTGGAGCTCTGTATTCCATGGCACAAAACATTTCGGGGGAAGGGGGGCACGTGGCCGGCGTGCCACCCCATGGCTACGCCAATGGCCACGGTGGTGGTCTGGTGGTTATGGTACTCGACTGCTGACCTTGTAATAGCGGAATAGTATCCCGGCCGCGGAGGCCGCTTCTTCAAAGAGGCGAAATACTAGATGCACGTGTACTTACATTTAGGTGGAAGTCACAGAACACCAGATGGTGAAATATTGCGGATCCTCGCCTACGGCGTCCTCCATAATCATATCATTGTTCTGGGACGTGAAGCACCAAACGTTATTATTACTATTATTCTTTCATTCGTTCTATCGCATTGCGTCATGCTAAGTCGGAGCTGTTGCCTTCCTTCATGCCAGGAATTGGACGGAGATCCGCGGATTTAGCAGTAAAGCACTTCAGTTGCTACGTGCAGAAACGACGGTCATGTGTTCATATCCAAACAAGAATGAAATGTGCCAACGAGAAATGCAAGTCACCTCGATAACCTCGATAACACATTCGATTTTCGTGTCAGAAACGGGTGATCGCTGACAAGCCCAAGGCCAAGAGAGCGTGAATCATTTGAAAACGGTGCATATAAATACGAATTTCACCGGCATACCTTACAGGGCATATTTGTGCACACCCGTAAAGTATGTGGTGGAAGCGGCATAGAGCGCGAACTATGCTGCCGCCACTGAAACCTCAAACTCATAGCAGCTTCGCCTAAAAGTCCTTCTATTTCAGACAAGCGAAGTAGAACGTATTGTTTTACAACGAATATTAAATATTCCAAGAAGTGTGTTTGGGTCGTCCGAGCTCGCTTGCTATGCGTTGGAAGAAAAAGAAAGAAAACTTGCAGGACGTTTCCAGTAAGTCGCTGAAAGCTCGGCGCAGCAAAGCACGGGCTCGTCACCGCTCGTACTCCCCGCCAACCGACACGTCTCCCTTTGAGATGCTCGGCTTCATCAACGTGAGTACACGCAATCTTAGGACGCCGCATGTTTGTCTCGGCGCCCTTAGGCTCAGCCAGCCTATGCGCTGTCGAGCGGAGGTTGCGCGCGATGTCACCGTCGGTGGGCGCGGCTTCGCTAGTGCGCGTGCGCGGCTTGGCCAGTTGGTCACGAGACGACGCGATGCCTGCTTGCCCTTTCTTTCATTCTTAATATCTCTCTCTGTACTTACCCATAAGGGTTATTACAGGCCACGCCGGAGCGGTGAGTAGTAGGATTTGCCAAGATTCTGTATCACATACTTGTTAATGTTGATGATAGTTTTTTGCGGAGAAGGGACGTTCTTCTGTGAACTTTCACAGCTTTGCTTTCAAGAGAAATAGACAGAGGACGGTGAACACATTCTTATTATACCATGTAGACAGACGTAAAGACAGGAGCCATCTATAAAAGTACAGCATAATTGCCTTTATTATTTTTTTGCAGTTTGAAAGTGTAGCATGTTTGATTTTGTTTCTTTAAAATATCCTAGGCTACGAATCCAAACACAGTTCTGCTCAAAAACCTGCATAAAGGCAAGGCGTTAATGCGTTAATATGCATACATTTGCCGTATTTCTGTCTCTTCTTAAATGACGAAATGTGCATTTTATGAAATAATAGGTGCGAGCATACATGTATGTCAGTGAACAGTGGCAGCGTCCAGTTCCTGAAACCAAGCAGTTTTACAAACGTCTTATATGTTTACAAATCGTCTTGGATTGTTGTCTTCTAGTTTCGCAGACATCTCCTCAATTCTCTATTACCTGCACAAAGAAGAGTCACAGTTGTTACGTCTATGTGCGTGAGCAACGCACTGCAATTGTCGACAATAGAGAATCAGACTCTCTTAGATATTTTTACTTTAAAACTGCGGCGCGTGGAGTGACCCGCTGCGTGTCCAGCAACACGGGGGCGACTGATGCAAGGTGTGTCCGGTGTTCTTTATTTTTTTTTTCCTTCCACATCACGAGTGGATACAGAAAACAGCCACTTTGTCGTGCGCGTCTCATGGACAGTGTTCGAATTGAAAGAAAATTAAGAGCGCTGCGTCTGCAAGTGTCGACAATGGAGAATCATACGCCCTTAGTTGTTTCTTCTTTTAAATTGGGCACGTCGAGTGACCCCCTGCGTCTCCTACCACACGGGGGCGTCTGATTCAAGGTGTGCCCAGTGTTCTTTGTCTTTTTTTCCTTGCACGTCAGAAGTGGGTACAGAAAAGGGCCACTTTGTCGTGCGCGTCTGAAGGGCAGTTTTCAAATTGGCAGAAAATTAGGAGCGTTGCGTGAAAGAAAACACGCTCACGCTGCTCCGAGATTTGCTTACCACCAGCGGTACACGGTGTATATAAATAGCTCGCCGTTATTTCCCCGGCGCATACATGGAGTGTGTTGTCTAACGCAGCGCGCTGGGGAGCGAGGGGTTGCAGGTTGGAATCCGCGGTCGGGTACTTCAGAATTTTTTCCTTCTGCTTCATTTTTCGTTGTGCCTTTTTATATATATATATGCATACATATACATAACCGGTGCACAACGGCGACGGCAAAAATCAGCCGAGAGGGCCCATATGATTGCTATCGCAATAAAATTTTAGATCACATCAAGAACGAGTCACTGACTAATGCTACCACAATTCTACGAATCACGCATCCTATGCGCAGAAATTATGCATGGTACACAATACCTGCATTTGCAGCATTTTGAAGACCCTTTAACATAATTAGAAATTTTGCTTAAGGTCAACCATTAGGCTACGCTTGTTAACGGATGCGCCATAAATAAATATGATATCTGAATATTGCTGCAGAATTAGGTGTGTACAACTTTTCTGCTTGTAGATTTGAAACTTGCAAAAATATTGGAGAAGTTATTCTCTTAGAAATATTTGTCTGCGCATAAAGCCAGAAGTTTCACAAAAAAAAAAAAGCCAGGCCTGCGCGGTAAGCGCAGCACAGTCATAGCGAAAGCTGGAAGAGTAGCAATTCTAGAGCCCGCTATAAACTCTCTTGTGGCTACCAATACAAGTACACTAGCAACGTACCCACTACACCACAAATCATAGTTTTTGTGAAGTTGGGAAAACAGCTGCTTCCCAAATTCACAAAGCTTCATATTTTCATATGAGAGGCACATCAGCATATTAGCACCTCCGCCAGATTTCACGGGGTCGTGAGGGGACGAAGGCAGCAGGGGGCGTGTCCAAGACGGCCAAACTTGTGGCCGGGAAACGGAAAGTCAAACTACAGCGATACACACTGTACACTGACAGCGGCGCCGGCCGTCGAAAAACTGATCATGGCGGTGACGCGCCGTCTTTTATACATCACGCATCGAAATTTCCAGTCTTATCACTGGTGGTCGCGCAAGCTTTGGAATAATCTAGGCTGTTTACTGCTGCGCGCCATCTTAACAAAGTGATCTACTACAATCGTGAAGCTTCTCGAACACTGCCGCGGGTTCAGCGCCGAGCGTTGCTGGCCTTCATTGCTGGTCAAACCCGATACACCATAATAAAGCAAGTAGGCGTGGCAATTATTAATATTTTTCATATTCATACTTCAACTTCATAATTTTTCAGCGAAAGCTGTTATGAGATGACAACAAGGGCCATTTTTCACGCCGTAGTTGTCCGCCGCCGCCGCCGCCGGTTTCCGTAGACACTATCGCGCAAACAAGAAAAACAACTAAATAAGAAAAATTCTCCGGGATAGAACGAGCTTCGAACCTGGGCCCTCTGCGCGGGAGCCCAGTATTCTACCTCAGAGCCATGCCGGTGCTTGAAACTGATTTGCAAAAAGAACCTATACAGGCTTCACGTCGTGAAAGAACCACATTAACATATGGAATGTAGTGTGGTAGAAGAGTAAAATAACAATTCAGACGGGAAGATGTCTTAATGATCGTCTTCGTGAGCACAAGTTAAACGTCAAAAACAAGAGTAATTACGGCCATTTGTCTACAACATTGTGTGATGCGGTTGCGTACCGATGTATGATTCATGTAAGGTGCTTGCAAAGCATAAAGATAAAGACGTCCGAGAGATCATCGAAGCCCGGGCTATATCTCGCAATGGTGACACGTGTGTCAGTGCACCGCCAATTGACCTTCTAGATCGGGAGAGGGCTTTTTTGGTTGGCTAGTGGATGTACTGGTGGCGCCACTGTGCACGGATATATCGTTTGGTGGTTTCTGGAAATAAAAATTGTTGAAGTTAGCGCATTGTGTTGTCGCCTCCCTTACGTCCCTGTTTGTAGTGCTCAATATGTTTTCGAATTCTGCTAATTTTTAAAATCCACTTTTTTGTATTTTTCAACTGAGGATCCAGTTTTCAGTATTTATGCTCTGGGAACCTCATCTGTATACACGTATTATATAACTAACCCTTATATCACCAATAAACTCAAACTCAAAAAAAAAAGAAAAAAACCGCGAATTCTTGTAACCAGGCGTCACACAATGCAAATGCGCAACGAGGGGGTTGTTGATGCTTCCAACCCATTACAAAGGCTCTACCATAATTCTTCATCGTCATCAACCACAGCATTAACAAAGTGCACATAATGCCTTACAGCTGTTTAGCGGGTACCACGGTTCTCCGCGGAATGACGAAAAAGTGCACAGTGGCTGCTTCCCTACTTCACAAAAATTATGAAGATTTATAGCGTAGTGGATTCCTCGCAAGGGCACTTCCTACTGGTTGCCAAGGGAGCCCCAGAAGGCTCCCATGATCCATTTCCTCAGGGTGTGAATATAGTTAATTCCCCCTCTCTCTCTCTTTCTCACGTTAACGTGTTACAATGCATGGTGGGAGAGTTAAATAACGACCAGGCGTCACACAATGCGAATTGCGTAACTAGTGGGTCGTTTAGAGCTTCCAACCCACTACAAAGGGCTCAGCCATAATTCTTCATCGTCCCCAACCATCGCATCAACAAAGTTCACATAATGCCTTACAGATGGTACCACGGTTCTCTGCAGAATAACGAATATGTCGTTGTGAGTGCTTCCCAACTTCACAAAAATTATGATTTGGGGTGAAATGGGTACGTTTTTAGGGTACTTGTATTAGTAGCCACGAGAGAGTTTATAACGGGCTCTAGAAATACCACTCTTTCAGCTTTCACTGTGACAGTGCTGCGCTTTCCGTGCAGGCCTGGCGTTCTTTTTCTTATTTAGTCTTTTTTTTTTCTTGTTTTGCGCGATAGTGGTTACGGACATCGGCGGCGGCGGGAGACAAGTACGGCGCCAAAAACGGTCCGTGTTGTGATCTTATAACAGCGTTCGCTGTAAAAAGTTGATTAGTTCAAGAAAAGTTTGTATTTCTCCAGGATTCGATCCACGGAGCAACGTCATGCTGAGGCGGTCGGTGTATCATCTGAGCTAACAATTTGGTTAGCAGGCTGCAGTGCGGAGCCAAATTAATGGACTTTATTCACATGGACATTGCTCTCCCTTCATTTGGAGACAATGTTTTCTTTTAACCCGATAGGGTTGAAGAGGCCGCCTCGACGAAGATGAAGGCGTCGGCGTCGACAACGTTGTCCGTGTGAGAAAAAAAAATTCCGCCGATGCAAAGAAAAAACTCATAGGGTCCCCTATGCACTCATGAGACGACTGGAATGTGAAAGGAATCGTTTTTTTTTCTGCTCAGTCGATGTGTTGATCCTTCCCCGCTACCCTCCGAAAGCTCTCTCCCGTGGCACCTTTCCTGGTTTTGCACTGCCTCCGTGATCGGCCCATCTTGACCAAACTACCATGTGATGTGATGACGTCATATGGCGACGTCCATAGAGTTTCCTAAAATGACCTAGAGGGAACTCTGGCGCTGCGATCGTTCAGTCACCATGGGAATGATGGGTAGTACACGGATTTGCCTAGTCTTCGTGCTTGTGGGCTTCTAACGCACTTGTGGCTTTGTTTATTGCTATGTTTTGGTTTTGTTTCGGATAAAAGAATGGATCGTTGTGAACTTCGTGACGAGATTTGAATCGGTGAGCCTAAAGAAGTTAAAGTGGTGAAGTGAAACTGCTGATTTTCGCTGAACTTCGTTTTGCGACAAAGCGGATGCAGGGGACGCGGAGCCAAACGGAGCCAAAGGAACGAAGTTTAGACAAATCCGTGCACTACCCATGATTCCCATGCTGGCTGAAGCGCGATGCATTGCAGCTCCCATAGACACTAGCGCCAGAGTTCCCTCTAGTAAGTATTGCAGGAAACTCTATGGTGACCTCATCACATGATGATGATGATTTTCGTGCATCACTCGCTTTCACGCCGGCGACGCATGAGGCCGGTCAGTTTTCGCGTTTGATGCATTATCTAATGCTTTGGTGTTAAAAGAACTGCTGACCCATCACAAGGGGCTCATCCGCAATTGTCATCATCAGTAAATCATAACGAAAGTGTGCAACTACGTACGTGCGCGTATTGCGTTAGAGTTGCGTAGATGGGCTCTTCGTTACCTCTCAATATGACGAATTGTGGCGTAGTGGGTGCTTGGTAAGTTTACTTGAAGTAGGAACCATAGGAAAGTTTACAACGGCCTACGTGACGCGCAGAGACGCACGGTTGAGGTTCCCTTCCAGAGGCAAAGTATTGCGAGCGAATGAGAAAGCGATCCGAACAGGCCTCGACAACGCTGTAGCGTTGGACTTTTAAAGGGGAGGCTTAAGCGTCCTGCAAGCTTTTATTAATTGCAGTCCGTATTTCGGGCTTCTGCACAACGTACTTACTGTATTCTATGTACAAAATATTCGCTAGAAAGTAGTCATCAGGAACCAAATATACAACGTGAAAGCGTTAAAAACTTAGCGAAAACAAAACCGTACAAGTCTAACTTTTGTTAGGTGAATAGTGCTGAAAATCAGTGTAGAGCGCTAAGCCTGTGTTCACAGAAAAGAATAGAAGCGGGAACCGATAATATTCGCGTAAGTGCCGACTGTGATCCCGCAGTTCACCCGACTTTGAGAAGCGGGCTCGCAGTTAATTACGTCCAGGGCAGAGTACTTATTTCAGCCTCCACTAAAAGCACAGATGAGAGGCCCGACATAGGGGCAAACCCGTAGGAAGGACCTGAGCCAACAACACTATATCTTATAGAATGAGACAAGTTGCACTACTTCGGAACTGACGAAAACAAGAGAGGTTTTCGAGTACCGAAGTTACAATGCTGCGGATGTTACTGGTCTCACGGAGGGCTTCAGCTCGTTTATGGTGGCCTGAGGGTGCGTCACAAAAAGCACCGCTTGCTCCCTCGCAATGTGTTCTATGTTATGGCTTCGGATTTTCCCCAGCTCGCCTAGAAGTTCACTTAGACACATTAGCTTTTATTTCCGTGTCCATGTATATATTTGTGTTTCATTGTTGCCACAAGTAAGAATGAGTGACGGAGAGATTACTAACGAGAATCACAGATCTCACAATATATAAATAATATTCGTGTGCATACACAAAAATATGATGCCGTTATTTGGTTTAGTGTGTCTAGGCGAGAATAAAGAGATATAATGCTTAGCAAAAGAAGATGTGATTCATCTATATCGGGGTACATTTTAGCATTATTACTATTGTTTTCGAGAGAACTGAATTGAAAGAATAAGTTCCAGTCATGTTGACGAGAAGTGACGGATGGTTTAGTTAGTTGTAGCGAATGTTGAGAAAGGCTAACATTTTTGCCGGCATTGAAATCACTATCGATTCTAAGCGGTTAACGAACGCTGCCGCTCCGTCAAATGTAGTGTTTGAAAGTGGCGTGTTCATTTCTAGTTGCATTTGCAAAAAATGATACAACATATTTAATAGAGTTCGTAAATTTAAGATATCAAAAGCAGGAGAACGAATTTCTGAAGTGTCAGCTCAACGTATTAGCCTGTTTGGGCTGTTCAGTTAATCTCAAGGGTGGAAATCTTTCAGGGCGTGAGTGCGGAGATCGTATCGGTAAATGCTCAAATAATCAAATCTGCAAGTTGGCATTTGATCCAGTTGTTCTGCATTATCAACACCGTTTCTCTCAACAGCGAAACTAGTATACGGTAATACGAAATATTAGAAGTATTCATTAAAGTGTTACCGATAATCCTTA